>NC_092153.1:74994004-75241504 GCF_045791955.1 Oncorhynchus clarkii lewisi
CCCCAGCTCCTACACTACGGTACTACTGCGTTCCCCAGCTCCTACACTACGGTACTACTGCGTTCCCCAGCTCCTACACTACGGTACTACTGCGTTCCCCAGCTCCTACACTACGGTACTACTGCGTTCCCCAGCTCCTACACTACGGTACTACTGAGTTCCCCAGCTCCTACACTACGGTACTACTGAGTTCCCCAGCTCCTACACTACGGTACTACTGAGTTCCCCAGCTCCTACACTACGGTACTACTGCGTTCCCCAGCTCCTACACTACAGTACTGTTGCGTTCCCCAGCTCCTACACTACGGTACTACTGCGTTCCCTAGCTCCTACACCACAATTCTACTGCGTTCCCCAGCTCCTACACTACGGTACTACTGCGTTCCCCAGCTCCTACACTACAGTTGCGTTCCCCAGATCCTACACTACGGTACTACTGCGTTCCCCAGCTCCTACACTACAATACTACTGAGTTCCCCAGCTCATACACTACGGGTCTACTGCGTTCCCCAGCTCATACACTACAGTACTACTGAGTTCCCCAGCTCCTACACTACAGTACTACTGAGTTCCCCAGCTCCTACACTACGGTACTACAGCGTTCCCCAGCTCGTACACTACGGTACTACAGCGTTCCCCAGCTCATACACTACGGTACTACTGCGTTCCCCAGCTCCTACACTACAGTACTACTGCTTTCTACAGCTCCTACACTATGGTACTACTGCGTTCCCCAGCTCCTACACTACGGTACTACTGAGTTCCCCAGCTCCTACACTACGGTACTACTGCGTTCCCCAGCTCATACACTACGGTACTACAGCGTTCCCCAGCTCATACACGACGGTACTACTGCGTTCCCCAGCTCCTACACTACAGTACTGTTGCGTTCCCCAGCTCCTACACTACGGTACTACTGCATTCCCCAGTGTTACGAATCCCTCTTGGCCCGACAGTCTAGGGGGGATGGTAGTGAGACCCGTAACATAACTCATGTAAATTATAATTGTGACAAAGTAAGTGTGAACGAAATAACCACGACAACCGAAATAATACCGTCAAACTCAGGGTTTATTTATAAACACACGGTAATGGGGGGGGGAGCAGGAAAAGGGGCTGAGCTGGACCCAAGGAAAGAAACAATAAGTATTCAAAACACCCCTAAGCTAGACTAGCCTATTTCAACAACAGCTAACTAACTAACCAAAAAATACAGTGGGTGGTCCGCCCAGTTCTAACTAGTGTATTTAACAAAGTTCACCTACGGGTAGTGTATGCCCATGGGCAACTTGTCTTGGTTTCCCCCTTTTCCCACCAGCAACAAACAAACACCATAACCAAAACAATACTCACAGGTGATGACAAAGTGCTATGGAGGTGCTCAAACAAAAGGAGAGGTTAAGACGCAAAGAGAGAGATCTACATACATGGCATTTACAAAGAGATTGAGCTACTGAAATCTATATAGAACAGAGATCTACCAACATGGCATTACAAAGAGATTGAGCTCAAGAGCAAACAAATGATGGGGTTTTTAAACCATGGGGAAGGAACTGTGATAGGGTAGGAAACAGGAGGAGGTGTGTCTTCTGATTGTTGATTGGATTGTTGACTGATTGGGGAGTGATGATTTTCACCTGTGAGGGGAGAATGAGAGAAAAGAAACACACACACACAGGATACACACACAGGATAACTGTATCCGTAACACTCCCACCCTTAAAAGAGCAACCCCAGGGGTTGCGACTACAGTATTTAAATGAACACTCACAACAAAGCAACAACCTTGCAAAACATACAGAAATCATCTTCACACACGAGACAAAGCATCTGCCAACACATTATCTGAACCCTTTTTGTGGCGGATCTCCAAATTATAATTCTGTACAATCAGCGCCCAACGCATAAGTCGCTGATTCTGGTTGTACATACGGTGGAGAAAAACTAAGGGGTTATGGTCAGTATACACAATCACTGGTAGGGCACTGGAACCAATGTATACTTCAAAGTATTGCAGAGCCAACAACAAAGCAAGAGCTTCTTGTTCTATTGTCGCATAGTTTGTTTGACATTTATTAAATTTACGAGAAAAATAACAAACGGGATGATCCACTCCACTCTGGTCCTGCTGCAGTAGAACAGCACCAGCACCTCTGGCACTAGCATCTACCTCAAGCTTGAACGGTTGTTCAAAATCCGGAGCAGCAAGTACAGATGTACTACATAAGAGTGCTTTCGCAGATTCAAAAGCGCTCTTACATTCAGGGGACCACACAAATGGTCTAGCCGGACTAAGCAAATCGGTCAATGGAGCAACTACCGCAAAGAAATTTTTACAGAAGCTACGGTAGTAGCCAACCATCCCTAAAAAGCGGCGTAGCTCTCGTCTGGTGGTAGGTGCAGGGAATGCAGTTATAGCCAAGACCTTGGCATCAACAGGGCGCACCTGTCCATGGCCAACCTCTTTACCGAGATAGGTAACAGTAGCCTTCCCAAACTCACACTTTGCCAAGTTCAGGGTTAGAGAAGCAGCTGCCAACCGTTCACATACTACCCTTAGCAAGTCAACATGATCTGACCACTCAAACGAATAAATCACTAGGTCATCAAGGTATGCACTACAATTAGGAACGCCAGCTAATACGGAGTTAACCAGTCGTTGGAAAGTGGCTGGTGCATTTCGCATCCCAAAAGCCATGACTGAGTACTGTAGGAAGTTGTCTGGGGTCACAAAGGCAGAAATCTCTGAAGCACGTGAAGTTAACGGAACCTGCCAGTAACCTTTTAAGAGGTCCAACTTAGTTACATACTTAGCAGCACCAATAGTATCGATACAGTCATCCAGTCTGGGTAACAGGAACGAATCTGGCATTGTGACAGAATTTACCTTTCGATAATCCGTACATAACCTGGACGTACCATCAGGTTTAGGAACCAGAATGCAAGGAGAACTCCAAGGGCTTGAACTTGGCTTAGCCAGGTCATTCTCCAACAAATATCTCACCTCATCCCTCATTATCTTCCTCTTGGAAGCGTTGATACGATATGGGTGTTGCTTGATAGGTGTAGCATTTCCAACATTAATGTCATGTTCCAACACATTTGTGCGAGTAGGAACGTCATTAAAGAGACATGGAAAACTGTGTAGTAGCCTCACAATATCATTAGCCTGTCCATCCGTTAAATGAACCAGACCTGACTGGATAGACAGCAGCATTTCTGAGTTGGGCAATCTAACACACTGCTGCTGAGTATTGCGCAACTCCAAGCCATCAACATCATCAATTTGACAGTCCACTATCATCGCAGTAGTAGCAGAGGAGACAGCAGTACCTTCCTCTGTTTTTGAACTATCTAACTGTGTGATGGGTCGGGTGTGGTATGTTTTCAACATTTTAATGTGACACACACGAGATTGGCGTTTTCTATCAGGAGTTTGAAGCACATAGTCAGTTTCACTTATTTTCTTTTCAATTAAATAAGGACCAGAGAAACGAGCTGACAGTGAAGATCCTGGAACAGGTAATAACACCAGTACTTGATCACCTGGCTGTAGTGGACGAGAAACAGCCTCTTTATCATAGTGTCTTTTCATGCTCCTCTGTGAGGAAGACAGAGCTTCCTTTGCAAGAGCACAAGCTTGGTGTAGGCGCTCACGAAAGCGACTAACATAGTCCAACACATTCTCATCTCTGGTACACAACTCTTGGGACAAGAACTGTTCTTTAAGGACTTTCATTGGTCCTCTCACTGTGTGACCAAACACTAGTTCAGCCGGGCTGAAACCTAGGGACTCCTGCACAGTTTCACGAGCAGCAAACAAAACTAGAGGAACTCCCTCATCCCAATCTTTCTCAGATTCCAAACAATATTTACGTAGCATAGACTTCAGTGTCTGATGCCATCTTTCAAGCGCACCCTGAGACTCTGGGTGATAGGCGCTTGATACACGGTGCGTAATTGATAAGGATTTCAACACCTGCTTGAAGAGCTTGGGTAGGAAATTGGTACCTTGATCGCTTTGTACCACCTTAGGTAACCCGAATGTCGTGAAGAATTTTATTAAGGCTTTACTCACTATCGGAGCTGTAATCCTTCTCAGAGGAATAGCCTCGGGGTATCTTGTAGCCATACACATTATCGTTAACAAAAACTGGTTACCCGATTTTGTCTTCGGTAACGGTCCGACACAATCAACCACCACATGCTCAAATGGTTCACCTATTACAGGTATGGGACACAGAGGAGCGGGAGGAATAACCTGATTTGGTTTTCCTGTTATCTGACAGGTGTGGCATGTCCGACAGAACTGAGCCACATCTTGTTTTAAACCCGGCCAAAAAAAATGTAGAAGGATCCGATCATACGTCTTTGTAATTCCTAAATGACCAGACCACTGGTGATCATGAGCAAGGGATAACACATTTTGTCGAAAGGCTGTAGGAATCACTATTTGGTAAATAGCATTCCAATCTCCACCCGCGTCAACATGGGATTTCCATTTACACATGAGGAGATTACCATCAATGAAGTAAGCCACATTCTTCTTCTTCACCTCTTCTAACGAGACAACACTAGAAAAACATTTAACAAGTTTGTTGTCAACCTTTTGGTTAGCAATCAGCTGCTCACGAGTGACTGGTAACTGTATTGCATCAGCAATAAGTTCAACGTTCTTTAATTCTTTCCTGGGCTGTTTGTCAGAGGTGATCAGCTTCTCAGAGGTATCACACAATCCATCCTCTTGATCATCCTCTTTGAACAGAACAGTGTTCGACAAATCTATCACGTCACCCTCTTGTAGTGCCTGAGCACGAGTGACAGCACAAGCGGGGAACACATGTGGATAACTCTGTGCCAGCTCATTCGAGAGAGAGTGGTCACTTTTATCCAATACTTCCAATACGGGTACTACCTTTCCTCCGGCAATATCGTTACCCATTATAAAGGTCACACCTCTCACTGGCAACATAGGACGTACCCCCACTCTGAATATTCCACTGATTAACTCAGTGTACTTTCACAAAGTGCAATGGCACGGGGACAAAACCCATTTCAATACCCTGCACTAACACACTGGAACCACAGTATGTATCGTCAGATAAGGGCAACACATCAGACAATATAAACGACTGCGCCGCACCAGTATCTCTAAGGATTTTAACCGGACGCTGAGACGCTTCGTCATTCGTTAGGGACACAAACCCCTCGAAAATGAATGGTTCATAACTGCGGTCGGGGACTGAGACTTTCAAACTGCAGTTACCCTGAGGCACCTGTTTTGTTGCAGACCTCACAACCGTACGAATTAGAGCAACACCTGTTGGCGGCTTGGCACGAAGAGGCATCCCTTGTTTGCGTTTAAGCATGAAGCAATCATTAATCATATGTCCCACTTTATGACAATAGCAACAGGAACGCTCATTCTTCTGCCGTGCTTGATATACTACTGCTGGTCGACTAGGGCTAAAGGTAGGAAACTCAGTGGTTCTACTCTCAGTATGAGCCGAAAACACACTCTTGTGCGTCAACACAAACTCGTCTGCCAACACAGACGCTTCTGCCAGGGAGGATACTTTCTGTTCGTTTAGGTAAACTACAATGCGTTCGGGTAAGCAATTTTTAAACTCTTCCAACAAGATTAACTCCCGGAGAGAGTTGAAATCAGTTACCTTACTAGCAGCATGCCATTTATCAAACAGATTTCCCTTGTCTCTAGCAAATTCCACATAAGTCTTACTAGAAGACTTTCTATGAGACCTAAATCTCTGTCGGTATGCCTCAGGCACAAGCTCATAGGCACGAAGAACAGTAGCTTTGACCACTTCATAATTCAAACTGTCCTCTAGAGGTAGCGCTGACAAAACCTCTTGGGCTTTACCAGTTAATTTACACTGAAGTAATAGGCACCATACCTCTTCAGGCCACTTCAATGCTACGGCTATACGCTCAAATACACAAAAATAGGAGTCAACCTCCGACTCTCTGAACAAAGGTACTAAGGCAATCTGCCTACTAATGTCAAACGTGTTTGAGGACACAGCTGGTGAGGACGACTCACTAACAGGAACAGTAGGAACGAAGGCTAGCCTCGCTGTCTCTGCCTCCAGTTCCATCTGGCACATTTTAAACGTCATCTGCCTCTGTTCTCGTTCTCGATCTTTTTCTGCCTCAATTTTACACATCTCCAAATGCCGCTGTTCTTTTTCTGCCTCAATTTTACCCATCTCCAAATCTAAATGCCGCTGTTCTCGTTCTTTTTCTGCCTCAATTTTACACATCTCCAACTGGAGAGTCTCTCGCCTAATTTGGGCTCTCTCTTCCACCTCTAGTTGGAACTGTGCTAAACGGACATCCCTCCTGGCATCACCGTTTGACAGTGGGGAGAGTGGTTCAAAATGGGACAATGTGGCTGGTGTTTTAGCCTCGCCCTCATTCTCAGATACCAATGGGCTTACAGGAGCAGCAACATCCCCTACAGGGGTAGTATGCTCAGGCAGCGGTAACACAAGCACCTGCTCTTCCAACAATACATTTAACACCAGCTTTTTAACCTTAACTACATTCTGTGGAATCGATACTGAATAATGGTCAGCCAAGGTCATTAAATCAACTCTACGACATTTGTCAAAAACCTCCCACGAAGGGTTATCTAAAAAGGACTTCAAATCAAAAGTAGCCATCTTACACTACTTCACAAGAGCCAACGAAAATAGCAAACACTAATGCTACTTCAGCTATAACGTTCAACACTGAACTATACCACTACAACAATCTACATGAGCGGCATGGGTGTCAGTAAAGACAGATCCCGGACGAGGCTCCACTTATGTTACGAATCCCTCTTGGCCCGACAGTCTAGGGGGGATGGTAGTGAGACCCGTAACATAACTCATGTAAATTATAATTGT
This sequence comes from Oncorhynchus clarkii lewisi, assembly GCF_045791955.1. Classification (NCBI taxonomy): domain Eukaryota; kingdom Metazoa; phylum Chordata; class Actinopteri; order Salmoniformes; family Salmonidae; genus Oncorhynchus; species Oncorhynchus clarkii. The sequence continues at coordinate 75,000,916 of NC_092153.1, forward strand.
GACAAAGTAAGTGTGAACGAAATAACCACGACAACCGAAATAATACCGTCAAACTCAGGGTTTATTTATAAACACACGGTAATGGGGGGGAGCAGGAAAAGGGGCTGAGCTGGACCCAAGGAAAGAAACAATAAGTATTCAAAACACCCCTAAGCTAGACTAGCCTATTTCAACAACAGCTAACTAACTAACCAAAAAATACAGTGGGTGGTCCGCCCAGTTCTAACTAGTGTATTTAACAAAGTTCACCTACGGGTAGTGTATGCCCATGGGCGACTTGTCTTGGTTTCCCCCTTTTCCCACCAGAAACAAACAAACACCATAACCAAAACAATACTCACAGGTGATGACAAAGTGCTATGGAGGTGCTCAAACAAAAGAAGAGGTTAAGACGCAAAGAGAGAGATCTACATACATGGCATTTACAAAGAGATTGAGCTACTGAAATCTATATAGAACAGAGATCTACCAACATGGCATTACAAAGAGATTGAGCTCAAGAGCAAACAAATGATGGGGTTTTTAAACCATGGGGAAGGAACTGTGATAGGGTAGGAAACAGGAGGAGGTGTGTCTTCTGATTGTTGATTGGATTGTTGACTGATTGGGGAGTGATGATTTTCACCTGTGAGGGGAGAATAAGAGAAAAGAAACACACACACACAGGATACACACACAGGATAACTGTATCCGTAACACCCAGCTCCTACACTACAGTACTACTGAGTTCCCCAGCTCCTACACTACGGTACTACAGCGTTCCCCAGCTCCTACACTACAGTACTACTGAGTTCCCCAGCTCCTACACTACAGTACTACTGAGTTCCCCAGCTCCTACACTACGGTACTACTGTGTTCCCCAGCTCCTACACTGCGGTACTACAGCATTCCCCAGCTCCTACACTACGGTACTACTGAGTTCCCCAGCTCCTACACTACGGTACTACTGCGTTCCCCAGCTCCTACACTACGGTACTACTGCGTTCCCCAGCTCCTACACTACAGTACTACTGAGTTCCCCAGCTCCTACACTACAGTACTACTGAGTTCCCCAGCTCCTACACTACGGTACTACTGCGTTCCCCAGCTCCTACACTACGGTACTACAGCGTTCCCCAGCTCATACACTACGGTACTACTGCGTTCCCCAGCTCTTACACTACAGTACTACTGCGTTCCCCAGCTCCTACACTATGGTACTATTGGGTTCCCCAGCTCCTACACTACGGTACTACTGCGTTCCCCAGCTCCTACACTACGGTACTACTGCGTTCCCCAGCTCCTACACTACGGTACTACAGCGTTCCCCAGCTCATACACTACGGTACTACTGCGTTCCCCAGCTCCTACACTACAGTACTACTGCGTTCCCCAGCTCCTACACTACGGTACTACTGCGTTCCCCAGCTCCTACACTACGGTACTACTGCGTTCCCCAGCTCCTACACTACGGTACTACTGCGTTCCCCAGCTCCTACACTACAGTACTACTGAGTTCCCCAGCTCCTACACTACGGTACTACTGCGTTCCCCAGCTCCTACACTACGGTACTACTGTGTTCCCCAGCTCCTACACTACAGTACTACTGCGTTCCCCAGCTCATACACTATGGTACTACTGCGTTCCCCAGCTCCTACACTACAGTACTACTGCGTTCCCCAGCTCATACACTACAGTACTACTGCGTTCCCCAGCTCCTACACTACGGTACTACTGAGTTCCCTAGCTCCTAAACTACAGTACTACTGAGTTCCCCAGCTCCTACACTACAGTACTACTGAGTTCCCCAGCTCCTACACTACGGCACTACTGAGTTCTCCAGCTCCTACACTACAGTACTACTGAGTTCCCCAGCTCCTACACTACGGTACTACAGCGTTCCCCAGCTCCTACACGACGGTACTACTGCGTTCCCCAGCTCCTACACTACGGTACTACTGTGTTCCCCAGCTCCTACACTACAGTACTACTGCTTTCCCCAGCTCCTACACTACGGTACTATTGGGTTCCCCAGCTAGGGTGATAAACAGTTTATAATGTATTAGACTAGGGTGATAAACAGTTTATAATGTATTAGACTAGGGTGATAAACAGTTTATTCTGTATTAGACTATGGTGATAAACAGTTTATTCTGTATTAGACTAGGGTGATAAACAGTTTATTCTGTATTAGAGTAGGGTGATAAACAGTTTATTCTGTATTAGACTAGGGTGATAAACAGTTTATACTGTATTAGACTAGGGTGATAAACAGTTTATAATGTATTAGACTAGGGTGATAAACAGTTTATAATGTATTAGACTAGGGTGATAAACAGTTTATAATGTATTAGACTAGGGTGATAAACAGTTTATAATGTATTAGACTAGGGTGATAAACAGTTTATAATGTATTAGACTAGGGTGATAAACAGTTTATAATGTATTAGAGTAGGGTGATAAACAGTTTATAATGTATTAGACTAGGGGGATAAACAGTTTATTCTGTATTAGACTAGGGGGATAAACAGTTTATTCTGTATTAGATAGGGGGATAAACAGTTTATTCTGTATTAGACTATGGTGATAAACTGTTTATAATGTATTAGACTAGGGTGATAAACAGTTTATTCTGTATTAGACTAGGGGGATAAACAGTTTATTCTGTATTAGACTAGGTTGATAAACAGTTTATTCTGTATTAGACTAGGGTGATAAACTGTTTATAATGTATTAGACTAGGGTGATAAACAGTTTATTCTGTATTAGACTAGGGGGATAAACAGTTTATTCTGTATTAGACTAGGGCGATAAACAGTTTATTCTGTATTAGACTAGAGGGATAAACAGTTTATTCTGTATTAGACTATGGTGATAAACAGTTTATACTGTATTAGAGTAGGGTGATAAACTGTTTATAATGTATTAGAGTAGGGTGATAAACTGTTTATAATGTATTAGACTAGGGTGATAAACAGTTTATAATGTATTAGAGTAGGGTGATAAACTGTTTATACTGTATTAGACTAGGGTGATAAACTGTTTATTCTGTATTAGACTAGGGTGATAAACTGTTTATACTGTATTAGACTATGGTGATAAACAGTTTATACTGTATTAGAGTAGGGTGATAAACTGTTTATAATGTATTAGAGTAGGGTGATAAACTGTTTATAATGTATTAGACTAGGGTGATAAACAGTTTATAATGTATTAGAGTAGGGTGATAAACTGTTTATAATGTATTAGACTAGGGTGATAAACTATTTATAATGTATTAGACTAGGGTGATAAACAGTTTATAATGTATTAGACTAGGGTGATAAACCGTTTATACTGTATTAGACTAGGGTGATAAACTGTTTATACTGTATTAGACTAGGGTGATAAACAGTTTATACTGTATTAGACTAGGGTGATAAACAGTTTATAATGTATTAGACTAGGGTGATAAACTGTTTATAATGTATTAGACTAGGGTGATAAACAGTTTATAATGTATTAGTCTAGGGTGATAAACCGTTTATACTGTATTAGACTAGGGTGATAAACTGTTTATACTGTATTAGACTAGGGTGATAAACTGTTTATACTGTATTAGACTAGGGTGATAAACAGTTTATAATGTATTAGACTAGGGTGATAAACAGTTTATTCTGTATTATACTAGGATGATAAACTGTTTATAATGTATTAGACTAGGGTGATAAACAGTTTATACTGTATTAGACTAGGGTGATAAACAGTTTATAATGTATTAGACTATGGTGATAAACTGTTTATACTGTATTAGACTAGGGTGATAAACAGTTTATTCTGTATTAGACTAGGGTGATACACTGTTTATACTGTATTAGAGTAGGGTGATAAACAGTTTATACTGTATTAGAGTAGGGTGATAAACAGTTTATACTGTATTAGAGTAGGGTGACAAACAGTTTATTCTGTATTAGACTAGGGTGATAAACTGTTTATACTGTATTAGACTAGGGTGATAAACAGTTTATACTGTATTAGAGTAGGGTGATAAACAGTTTATAATGTATTAGAGTAGGGTGATAAACTGTTTATTCTGTATTAGAGTAGGGTGATAAACTGTTTATTCTGTATTAGACTAGGGTGATAAACTGTTTATACTGTATTAGAGTAGGGTGATAAACAGTTTATACTGTATTAGAGCAGGGTGATAAACTGTTTATACTGTATTAGACTAGGGTGATAAACAGTTTATACTGTATTAGACTAGAGTGATAAACAGTTTATAATGTATTAGACTAGGGTGATAAACAGTTTATAATGTATTAGACTAGGGTGATAAACCGTTTATTCTGTATTAGACTAGGGTGATAAACAGTTTATAATGTATTAGACTAGGGTGATAAACAGTTTATTCTGTATTAGACTAGGGTGATAAACTGTTTATAATGTATTAGACTATGGTGATAAACAGTTTATTCTGTATTAGACTAGGGTGATAAACAGTTTATAATGTATTAGACTAGGGTGATAAACCGTTTATTCTGTATTAGACTAGGGTGATAAACAGTTTATAATGTATTAGACTAGGGTGATAAACAGTTTATAATGTATTAGACTAGGGTGATAAACAGTTTATTCTGTATTAGACTAGGGTGATAAACAGTTTATAATGTGTTAGACTATGGTGATAAACAGTTTATTCTGTATTAGACTAGGGTGATAAACAGTTTATAATGTATTAGACTAGGGTGATAAACAGTTTATAATGTATTAGACTAGGGTGATAAACAGTTTATTCTGTATTAGACTAGGGTGATAAACAGTTTATTCTGTAGAGCGGGGAATTTGAAATGTGTTTATGTAATTTTTTTAATAGCGCCCCTTGTGTGCACTTACGGTAATACTGTATACTGTCTACTCCAGTATTGTAGAAACGGTTATGCTGGTATGAAATCGGGATACCGCCCAACCCTAGTGCTAGCAGTATCAAAGAATAATGCATTATGGATCGTCGTTTGAATGTTCTAATGATAAAGTGAAACACATTTACAATTTGGTGTTTTTTGACTTGCTGTTGTAAATGGTATTGCACCCCTCACCACCCGTACCCCTATTGGATTCTGCTTACAAAAGACAGCCTCTGGCAATGTCTAATTTCAAGTTGGGGCTGCCTGTTTTCCATTTGTACAAGTTGAAAATAGTTTAACTTCAAACGCCATGTTTCTTCTATTTTTGTTGTGCATTCCATGTTTTGAGTCGTTCAGCTTTGGCACAGATTTCACTCCAATCCCTGGTGTGGTGTTGTAATTAACAAAGTGTTTGAATGCCAACAATGTGGTTGTGATTTCTATATTGCAAAAGAAGTCATAGGTTTCAGAACCCTGTTTTTCATTTTTTTTTAATGAAAATATCTGGTATTCACGAGAAATTCACCGTAATTAAACACCATCCTTAATAGGAGCTTAAGTTCATTTTCAAAATAATTTCTCCCCTTTCTAAATCAAATGGGTAATTCGCTAGCTGGATGCAACCCAATCTCAGCCTGGTATTGGAGACAGTAGAGGTTTTGGGATCCGATACCGATTTAGGTGGTGAAAAGTAACCAATTACAGATATATGTGCCAATATATTGTTTTTTATAGGTGGAATCACAAACAAAGCTTTCTTAAAACAAATACTGTTCCAGAGGATTAACAGATGCTCTCAATTAGGATTTATTAACTAAATATTAAAATGTACATTATTTTAGAACATTTTATTTTATGGTTTACATGATAACCACCAAAAAGCTAAATCTCCTCTGTAAATATAACAGTAAATACAAAACACTTGACCCATGTACCTTCTTCGGTACAACTTAAAGATGTGCCCTATCTGTGGCGGTGGATGAGAATGCAGACTTGTCTGTGCTCAAGCTCCACAATCACACTAATAAACAAGAAGGGCTGAATTATTCAACTGCCTCAAAGTAAATCTGAAACTGTTCACAACCTAGGCAGTGAAATGCAGTAACTTGCCGTTCGTAATGTCACCGCTAGATGTGAGGTGCAGCATTAGTATTGAGTAGGTTTACTACAGTGCTTTACAACAGTCAACGGTCATGTAAACAAACGCTTTATGGCAATCCAGCAGTGAGAGCTTGTTATCCCATTGCTGGGCACACTCTTTTCGCTGTGACGTATAGCCCCGCCCACTGGGTGAAATGAGGTGAAAGAGTCTGTCCCTTATTATGACAATCTTTCCTTACTGAAAACATTATGTAAATTACAATATTATTTAAAACAAAAGGTATTGGCTATTCCGTATATTTCAACCGCAAATGGCATGCGCTGATGACTGAAATTGTTCATACACAAAAATGCTTGCTGCGCTGGTTTTAGTCACACACATTCTAATTTAGCTAGCTAGCTAAAAACAATCTTATATCATCCTGAATGAAAGCACACGGTCTGAATGATATATCTGCGCCAACTCTCGTACTTTTAGCATATTTCTGAAAAAGAACTGGTAAACCTGGTAACATAATAGGCCAGACAGTAATGGTGATATTTTTTGAATCGAGGATGAGGGAGAGGGAAAGGAGAATACCTAGTCAGTTGCACAACTGAATGCATTCAACTCAAATGCGTCTTCCACATTTAACCCAAACCCTCTGAATCAGATGGCGCCAGTCCAGTGTTCGCACCTAGCACAGATTGCTAGCTAACGTTAGCTAGGCTAACTACCTTGCTGGCTAGATACAGCCTAACTACATTGCTGGTTAGCTAGCCAGCTAACGTTAACTAAGTGAGAATGTGACAAGGACAAGTGGACTGTTGAATATTTACTTAATATGCTGTCACTGGCTGTGTAAAGCGACTCATCATCAAACTACTATGCCAATTCCTTCTCTTATGTCGTGACTTAGGGCTGGCTGAATGTTATTCAATGAGTAGTTCTTTGAGCACCCTCTTCAGGCAAGCATTACAAAATTCTAAAATTGACCGCAAATGAGCAGACGTATTTGTTCATTCCATGTACAGTATCTATCATCCCATTCCTCTAGCATTCAGAACAGAGTGTGTCCCAACTTGCACACTATTCCCTTTATAGTGCACTACTTTTGACCAGGGCCCATAGGCCTCTGGTCAAAAGTAGTGCACTATATACGGAATAAGGTGCCATTTGGGAGGCAGCCCGAATAATAGGAGCTTAAATTCATTTTCAAAATAATTTTTCCCCTTTCTAAATCAGATGGGTTATTCGCTAGCTGGATGCAACCCAATCTCTGTCAAGTCGGTGCGGCGCACCTGATTGGTCAGAGTCAGTCTTGTGTGACTGACAGGAAACACTCTGATTGGGGGAGACGGTGTTATTGGATCGTTGGCGCTGATTAAAGCCGACGCCGCAGCGGTTTTTGTAAACTCCGCCCCGGTGCTCCTGCTCTGAATTACCAGGCGGGTGCATTAGTTTGATTTACTGCTTCCTTCCGCTGTTTAGATTGGGTCTGGGACTGAGAGTGGCAGACTGAAAACCCTGCCCTCCTCTATCCTCATCTCATCTCCTACCCCCTCCACATCTCTCTCTGTCTCCATCTATCCCTCTCTCTCACTGTCTCTCACTGTCTCTCTCTCTCTCTCTCTCTCTCTCTCTCTCTCTCTCTCTCTCTGTCTCTCTCTATCCCTCTCTCTTACTCTCTCTCTCTCTCTCTCTCTCTCTCTCTCTCTCTCTCTCCATCTCTCTCTCTCTATCCTCTCTCCTCTCCTCCTGCTCTCCTCTCCTGCTCTGTCCCCTCCATCTCTCCTCCACCACTACCACCCATCTACCTCTCACTCGCTCTCCCAATATCTTTTGTGAAAATGAAAACAAAGAGCAGGCTGCCAAAATATTTCTATAGCCGTTCGCTGACGAAGCAGGGGCAGCAGACTAAGCCTAAAAGATGTGTACTGTGCAGGCATATTTGTTGCTGCAGCAGAAAGCTCTCCCTCCCTCCCTCCCTCCCTCCCTCCCTCCCTCCCTCCCTCCCTCCCTCCCTCTCCCTCCCTCCCTCCCCCCCTCCCTCCCTCCCTCCCTCCCTCCCTCCCTCTCTCTCTCCCTCCCTCCCTCCCTCTCTCTCTCTCTCTCTCTCTCTCTCTCTCTCTCTCTCTCTCACTCTCTCTCTCCCTGGCGTTTTTTGTTGTTGAATGATTTGGTAAAGGGCTCCCTTTTTCACCCATTAATAGCCTTCTGTTTGGAATAGTTTACTAACACTGCAAATAAATACACAGTTGTATATTTGTGCAAGGGCCCTATTCCGTGTTGCCGAAGGTGATCAAATGATTCATATGGCAGTCTTAATGTGTTTTTGTGGGCCTTTCACAAAACCAGGTCTGAGTCCCAAACGGAACCCTATGTTGTGCACTACGTTTGACCAGGATTCATTGGGAATAGGGACTACAGTGCCATTTGGAACACAGACCCAGTTGTTGATAACAACCAGCCATTCAGTATTGCCGATTATATTTTCCTCCCACTAACCAGGTTTCCATCCAAACTTTTTATGTGAGTAAAGTACATGTTGGATAGAAATTGTCATGACTTTCCAGATGTCAACAAAACTAAATGCTCTAGACCAGGTAGGATCTTTTTATGACAGTAAAATGAATTATGCGTGAAATGGCAGTGAAACCCCTTTCCGCAAAATGATTTTAAGTAATAACCATCATATCGAAGTAATCTTGGAGTCGTGTGATGATATGTTTTGGCAAAAATGCAATGGAAACACATTTACCATTTTTTTTATTAGGAACATGGGAATTTTACTGCAAAAGTTATGTTGATGTGCAACATGGCATCACGCACCGACTGTTATCAGCAACAAGTACATTTGAAGGAAACACATCTCAGGTGGGAAAATGCACATGATTGTTTAGATAGTGATTTTAGAATATTCACATGAAAATCTGTCACCAATTGAATGGAAACTTAGCTTACGAGATGGTAGCCTGGTTTACTAACTACTAGTTTCACTTCACTGAGACTTTAACACGAACAGCATCACATTAGCTTAACAGCTTTTAGCTCAAAGCAGGTAAATACACCCAAATCACATCCATCCTTATTTATACAGAACATTTCAGACATGGAATGTAACACAATGTGCTTTACAGGAAAAAACTATGAAAATAAAAGCTGAAACATTTACTACACGACAAACATAAGATAAAAAACTAAAGATTTTAAGATCTTTTTGAAATATGTCCACAGTTTTGGCCCCCCTCAGGTTCTCTGGCAGTCTATTCCAGAGGCTGGGGGCATAGTAACTAAAGGCTGACTCTCCATGCCTCTTGTCCTAGGCTTTGGGATAGTTAAAAGGCCAGTGCCAGAGGACCTGAGGAACCTACTGGGTACATAAAAAACCTAGAGAAACTGTGTTATCTCTTGAGGTTTACTGTTATTGTATGAAAAGCCTACCTCAACCCAATCAGAAATCGAGAAATGTGTTTCTCTCTGTTTAAACAAACTATTGGTCAAAGGAATGTTCTGGTGTAGTTTTATGAATGATTCACAGTGTATAAAACATTAGGAACACCTTACTAATATTGAGTTGCACCCCCTTTTGACCTCAGAACAGTCTCAATTCGTCGGGGCATGGATTCTACAAGGTGCCGAAGGTGTTCCACAGGGATGCTGGCCCATGTTTACTCCAATGCTTCCCACAGTTGTGTCAAGTTGGCTGAATGTCATTTGGGTGGTGGACCATTCTTGATACACACAGGAAACATGAGCATGAAAAACCCAGCTGCGTTGCAGTTCTTGACACACTCAAACCGGTGCGCCTGGTACATACTACCATTCCTCGTTCAAAGGCACTTCAATATTTAGTCGTTCCCAGTCACCCTCTGAATGGCACACATACACAATCCATGTCTCAATTGTCTCAAGGCTTCAAAAATCCTTTAACCTGTCTCCTCCATTTCATTTTCACTGATTGAAGTGGATCTAACAGGTGACGTCAATTAGGGATCATCGTTTTTACTTAAAGTCACCTGGTCAGGCTAATGTTTTGTCCTCTCAGTACATGTATGCAGTGTGTGTCTGTTGTGTTGTTCAGTTGTGATTGTGACATCTTCGTGGAATTCAGTCGTAAAGTGGCTATTGAGTCGTGAAGGGGCAATTGAGTCGAGAAGGGGCTATTGAGTCGAGAAGGGGCTATTGAGTCGTGAAGGGGCAATTGAGTCGTGAAGGGGCTATTGAGTCGTGAATGGGATATTGAGTCGTGAAGGGGCTATTGAGTCGTGAATGGGATATTGAGTCGTGAAGGGGCTATTGAGTCGAGAAGGGGCTATTGAGTCGTGAAGGGGCTATTGAGTTGTGAATGGGATATTGAGTCGAGAAGGAGCTATTGAGTCGTGAATGGGATATTGAGTCGTGAAGGGGCTATTGAGTCGTGAATGGGATATTGAGTCGAGAAGGAGCTATTGAGTCGTGAATGGGATATTGAGTCGTGAAGGGGCTATTGAGTCGTGAATGGGATATTGAGTCGTGAAGGGGCTATTGAGTCGTTATTGGGATATTGAGTCGTGAATGGGATATTGAGTCGTGAAGGGGCTAATGAGTCGTGAAGGGGCAATTGAGTTGTGAATGGGATATTGAGTCGTGAAGGGGCTGTTGAGTTGTGAATGGGATATTGAGTCGTGAATGGGATATTGAGTCGTGAAGGGGCTATTGAGTCGTGAAGGGGATATTGAGTCGTTAAGGAGATATTAAGTCGTGAAGTGGCTATTGAGTCGTGAAGTGGCTTGAGTCGTGAAGGGGCTATTGAGTTGTGAAGGGGCTATTGAGTCGTGAAGGGGCTATTGAGTCGTGAAGGAGCTATTGAGTCGTGAAGGGGCTATTGAGTCGTGAAGGGGATATTGAGTCGTGAAGGGGTTATTGAGTCATGAAGGTGATATTGAGTCGTGAAGGAGCTATTGAGTCGTGAAGGGGATATTGAGTCATGAAGGAGCTATTGAGTCGTGAAGGAGATATATTATTAGGGAATAGGGTACCATTTGGGACACAGATATAGAGTGTGTACAGTCATGTCTGATAAGTATCTCATTCACAGTGGAGAGCTGTCCCCTCCCTCAGCCCCTTGTAAAACAGTGGCACCAGAGGTCCAAGCCCCATGTGTTTGCCACCCCTTCTCAGCAGATGTGCCCAGCTGTGCCCAGCGCCAATACACAGCCACATTGACTATTGCCTCCAGGCCGGGGAGACTGAGAATAGGGAGACACTTAAGAACACAGTTATACCACAGTGGAAATGCTTGCTATTGTTGTGACACACAAACGTATGTCCGCATGCATATACAAACAAACACACCATCCCCCACCAGTAGAAAACAGTCCTTTACTGGTGACAGTGCAGAGACAATCACCAGTATAATACACATGTCCTTGTCCACACGACCGTCGTGTCAGTGTCTTTATTGTCATTTCCCTCAATGATCTTTAAATGACTGAAGATCCATTCAACAATTGTCTTGTTGTTGTTATTGTTTATATCTCGGATAAAAACACAACACAATCAGCCTTCTGTCAGTCACAATCAGAAACAGTAGAATCATCGTCTTCACACTCCACCAGCATTGATCTTCAACGTGAAAACAAGTGAAACTGTGATAGAAATACATATAGAAGAGCTGGAACAATGCGCTGATGTCATTGGATTTGTTTATCTGTAATGTGCGGTGCACGGAACTCCATTTGGCACCCTATTCACTACACAGTGCACTACTGTAGACCAGGACCCGTAGAGAATATAGTGCCATTTGGGATGCGTTCATCTAACTAACTGTACGGCAGCAGTGGCCCTGTTAAGCCTAGCAGAAGAGACAGGGCAACCAATGAATGGTGTTCAAAAAGATTCCTCCTCTGAAGAGACATGGCTGATCTCTATATGAAGTGACAAATCAAATCAAACTGTATTTGTCACATGCGCCGAATACAACAAGTGTAGACCTTACCGTAAAATGCAGAATACAACAAGTGTAGACCTTACAGTGAAATGCTGACTGACAAACAAGGGGGATGCTACAGAAGTAATATGTGTGTCAAATGTATTTTTGTACTACTAAATGTCTCCTGTCAGGCAATGACTTTGATTATGGTCCTCATCTGAAATATTTAAATCACCCCCCCCCCCCCCCCCCCACTCCATCCTTCACTTTCTCCCTCCTCCTCTTCTTTCTTTTCCCCCTCCCCCACCCCTGTCACCCACGTCAGTATCAGAGAATGTCACAATCTCTCTCCAAAGGATTCTTCGAAACCCGAGCTTTGTTTCTTTTATCTGATCACTTGTTTTTCTTATTGCATTAGCGAGGCTTCCACTGTTCTCACTGTAAAGCATCTGCACACTATCACTTTGGGAGGGCGTGAGCGTGTTAACTGAACTCTCTCTCCACTGCATCATGTCTTGGCTAAGAATAAAATAACGAATGCTTATTAAATCTAGAATCTATTTCTGCTAGCTAGGCTAACATCTGCCCCCATCATTCCCCAATTCAAATTCATCCAACTTTATTTGTCCTTTAGTTAACCCACATCTTCATTAATCCCATTATATTGTCTGCACAGTGTCTCCTGTCGCCTCTCTGCGTTTCGTCTGGGAACATTTGAAAGTTTTGTTCCACTCCAGTGTACAGCAATAATGACCTGTTAGTGGTGGGCTAGCCCCAACCTCACTGAGCATCCTCTCCCAGTCAAATCAACGTGTCATTAGAAGAGGGGAAACACAGAGAGACAAATAGAGATAGAGAGACAAAGATAAGATAAAGACAGAGAAATAGATGGTAGTAGTAGTGGTAATGATGCTGGTAGTAGTAGTGGTAATGATGATGGTAGTAGTAGTAGTAATGATGATGGTAGTAGTAGTGGTAATGATGATGGTAGTAGTAGTAGTAATGATGATGGTAGTAGTAGTAGTAATGATGATGGTAGTAGTAGTAGTAATGATGATGGTGTACTAGTGGTAATGTTGATGGTAGTAGTAGTGGTAATGATGATGGTAGTAGTAGTAGTAATGATGATGGTAGTAGTAGTGGTAATGATGATGGTAGTAGTAGTAGTAATGATGATGGTAGTAGTAGTGGTAATGATGATGGTAGTAGTAGTAGTAATGATTATGGTAGTTGTAGTTGTAGTAGTAATGATGATGGTAGTTGTAGTAGTAATGATGATGGTAGTAGTAGTAGTAATGATGATGGTGTAGTAGTGGTAATGATGATGGTAGTAGTAGTAGTAATGATGATGGTAGTTGTAGTAGTAATGATGATGGTAGTAGTAGTAGTAATGATGATGGTGTAGTAGTGGTAATGATGATGGTAGTTGTAGTAGTAATGATGATGGTAGTAGTAGTGGTAATGATGATGGTAGTAGTAGTAGTAATGATGATGGTAGTAGTAGTGGTAATGATGATGGTAGTAGTAGTAGTAATGATGATGATAGTAGTAGTAGTAATGATGATGGTGTAGTAGTGGTAATGTTGATGGTAGTAGTAGTAGTAATGATGATGATAGTAGTAGTAGTAATGATGATGGTAGTAGTAGTGGTAATGATGATGGTAGTAGTAGTAGTAATGATGATGGTAGTAGTAGTAGTAATGATGATGGTGTAGTAGTGGTAATGATGATGGTAGTAGTAGTGGTAATGATGATGGTAGTAGTAGTGGTAATGATGATGGTAGTAGTAGTAGTAATGATGATGGTAGTTGTAGTAGTAATGATGATGATGGTAGTAGTAGTAGTAATGATGATGGTAGTTGTAGTAGTAATGATGATGGTAGTAGTAGTAGTAATGATGATGGTAGTAGTAGTAGTAATGATGATGGTAGTAGTAGTAGTAATGATGATGGTGTAGTAGTGGTAATGATGATGGTAGTAGTAGTGGTAATGATGATGGTAGTAGTAGTAGTAATGATTATGGTAGTTGTAGTTGTAGTAGTAATGATGATGGTAGTTGTAGTAGTAATGATGATGGTAGTAGTAGTAGTAATGATGATGGTGTAGTAGTGGTAATGATGATGGTAGTAGTAGTAGTAATGATGATGGTAGTTGTAGTAGTAATGATGATGGTAGTAGTAGTAGTAATGATGATGGTGTAGTAGTGGTAATGATGATGGTAGTTGTAGTAGTAATGATGATGGTAGTAGTAGTGGTAATGATGATGGTAGTAGTAGTAGTAATGATGCTGGTAGTAGTAGTGGTAATGATGATGGTAGTTGTAGTAGTAATGATGATGGTAGTTGTAGTTGTAGTAGTAATGATGATGGTAGTAGTAGTGGTAATGATGATGGTAGTAGTAGTGGTAATGATGATGGTAGTTGTAGTAGTAATGATGATGGTAGTAGTAGTAGTAATGATGATGGTAGTAGTAGTGGTAATGATGATGGTAGTTGTAGTAGTAATGATGATGGTAGTAGTAGTGGTAATGATGATGGTAGTAGTAGTAGTAATGATGATGGTGGTAGTAGTAGTAATGATGATGGTAGTAGTAGTGGTAATGATGATGGTAGTAGTAGTGGTAAGGATGATGGTAGTAGTAGTGGTAATGATGATGGTGTAGTAGTGGTAATGATGATGGTAGTAGTAGTGGTAATGATGATGGTAGTAGTAGTAGTAATGATGATGGTGGTAGTAGTAGTAATGATGATGGTAGTAGTAGTGGTAATGATGATGGTAGTAGTAGTGGTAAGGATGATGGTAGTAGTAATGATGATTGTAGTAGTAGTACTGATGTAATGGTGAAGATGACCGTTATTTAGTTATAAGTTAGTTATAGTTTCATTTTCCATGTTACATTTCTACTATATTGTTGTTCTTTTAGTATTTAATTTAGTATTATTATTTACTACCATTTTATGTTATTATTTGATATTGTTCAGAATATTATTACAACGTATATTGTATACATTGTTGCTTTGGCAATATTGACGCAATGTTTTTCATGCCAATAAAGCAGCTTGAGAAACAGAGAGAGACAGAGAGACACAGAGAGAAACACAGAGAGAGAGCGAGTTCTTGTTTGTTTCTTATTTGATAAACCCCACTCAATGTAACCCCAGCATGTTATGCAATAACTCAGGCTTCAAATGAGTCACTCCTGTGGCAGCCTTCAATCTTTGCCAAAATGCATTAGTACGCCACTCAGAACTGATGCCACATAGGTTAAATGCAAATTATATAATTCCTGACAACCAATCAAATCAGAGTGACTTCACAACCCAGGAGTCCTGTTTCGTAATGAAATATGACATGGCACAAAAGTCCTGATCAGATGACTATGACCTCGTGACCTTGGACGAGGAGTGAGATGTTGATAGACAAGAAGGAAGAGACGAGAGGGGGTGAGAGGAAGAGATAAGAGGGGGATCAAGAGATGGAGACAGAGGAAGAGAAGAGAGGGGGAGACAAGAGATGGAGACAGAGACAGAGGAAGAGACGAGAGGAGGAGAAGAGATGGAGACAGAGGAAGAGACAAGAGGGAGCGAAGAGATGGAGACGGAGGAAGAGACGAGAGGGAGCGAAGAGATGGAGACAGAGGAAGAGACAAGAGGGAGCGAAGAGATGGAGACAGAGGAAGAGACGAGAGGGAGCGAAGAGATAGAGACAGAGGAAGAGTAGAGAGGGGGAGAAGAGATGGAGACAGAGGAAGAGAAGAGAGGGAGACAAGAGATGGATTTAAAGGAAGAGACGAGAGGGGGAGGCAGAGGGGTAGACAAGAGGGGGAGAGAGAGAAAGAGACGAGAAGGGGAGACAAGAGGGGGAGACAGAGGAAGAGACGAGAGGGGGAGACAAGATGGAGACAGAGGAAGAGATGAGAGGGGGAGAAGAGATGGAGACAGAGGAAGAGCAGAGAGGGGGAGACAAGAGATGGAGACAGAGGAAGAGAAGAGAGGGGGAGACAAGAGATGGAGACAGAGGAAGAGAAGAGAGGCGGAGACAAGAGATGGAGACAAAGGAAGAGACGAGGGGGGGAGACAGAGGGGTAGATAAGAGGGGGAGAGAGAGGAAGAGACGAGAGGGGGAGACAAGAGGGGGAGACAGAGGAAGAGACGAGAGGGGGAGACAAGATGGAGACAGAGGAAGAGAAGAGAGGGGGAGACAAGAGATGGAGACAAAGGAAGAGACGAGTGGGGGAGACAAGAGGGGGAGACGAGAGGGGGAGACAAGAGGGGGAGACAGAAAGAGACGAGAGGGGGAGACAAGAGGGGGAGAGAGAGGAAGAGGGGAAGACAAGAGGAAGAGACTAAGAAAGAGAAGAGAGGGAGACAGAGGAAGAGAAGAGAGTGGGAAACAAGAGGGGGAGACAGAGGGAGAGACGAGAGGGGAGACAGAG
The DNA here is from genome assembly GCF_045791955.1 of Oncorhynchus clarkii lewisi. Classification (NCBI taxonomy): domain Eukaryota; kingdom Metazoa; phylum Chordata; class Actinopteri; order Salmoniformes; family Salmonidae; genus Oncorhynchus; species Oncorhynchus clarkii. The sequence continues at coordinate 75,017,212 of NC_092153.1, forward strand.
GGAGAGACAAGAGGGGGAGACAGAGGGAGAGACGAGAGGGGAGACAGAGGGAGAGACAAGAGGGGGAGACAGAGGGAGAGACGAGAGGGGAGTCAGAGGGAGAGACGAGAGGGGAGACAGAGGGAGAGACGAGAGGGGAGACAGAGGGAGAGACGAGAGGGGAGTCAGAGGGAGAGACGAGAGGGGAGACAGAGGGAGAGACAAGAGGGGGAGACAGAGGGAGAGACGAGAGGGGGAGACAGAGGGAGAGACGAGAGGGGGAGACAGAGGGAGAGACGAGAGGGGAGTCAGAGGGAGAGACGAGAGGGGAGTCAGAGGGAGTGACGAGAGGGGTCTCCCCTCAGAGGGGGAGACAGATGGAAGAGACAAAACCTAAAAGGAGAAACCATTACAATTAGGATGGTTGGACCATATTAAGAATTTGGGCCATTTTGTCATGTTGTATCTTTCACCGCCTTTCATTCATTAGACCTTTCCTCTTTTTTGTGTGTCTCTCTACATTTGTCGTCTCAGTATTTTTGCGCTGATAGAATTGTCACATCAAACATACCAAACATAAAATGAGAGACGTGGTTTCAGATTCCACACATATCCAAATAGTAACAGATAAATAATGAAGCTAGTCTGCCTGTTTGGAGACAGAGAGAGAGACACCCTCTTCAACATATATATCAACGAATTGGCGCGGGCACTAGAAAAGTCTGCAGCACCCGGCCTCACTCTACTAGAATCCGAAGTCAAATGTCTGCTGTTTGCTGATGATCTCTGGTGCTTCTGTCACCAACCAAGGAGGGCCTACAGTAGCACCTAGATCTTATGCACAGATTCTGCCAGACCTGGGCCCTGACAGTAAATCTCAGTAAGACCAAAATAATGGTGTTCCAAAAAAGGTCCAGTCACCAGGACCACAAATACAAATTCCATCTAGACACTGTTGCCCTAGAGCACACAAAAAACTATACATACCTTGGCCTAAACATCAGCGCCACAGGTAACTTCCACAAAGCTGTGAACGATCTGAGAGACAAGGCAAGAAGGGCATTCTATGCCATCAAAAGGAACATAAATTTCAACATACCAATTAGGATTTGGCTAAAAATACTTTAATCAGTCATAGAGCCCATTGCCCTTTATGGTTGTGAGGTCTGTGGCTCGCTCACCAACCAAGACTTCACAAAATGGGACTAACACCAAATTGAGACTCTGCACGCAGATTTCTGCAAAAATATCCTCTGTGTACAACGTAGAACACCAAATAATGCATGCAGAGCAGAATTAGGACGATACCCACTAATTATCAAAATCCAGAAAAGAGCCGTTAAATTCTATAACCACCTAAAAGGAAGCGATTCCCAAACCTTCCATAACAAAGCCATCACCTACAGAGAGATGAACCTGGAGAAGAGTCCCCTAAGCAAGCTGGTCCTGGGGCTCTGTTCACAAACACAAACCCACCCTACAGAGCCCCAGGACAGCAGCACAATTAGACCCATGAAAAAACAAAAAGATAATTACTTGACACATTGGAAAGAACTAACAAAAAAACAGAGCAAACTAGAATGCTATTTGGCCCTAAACAGAGAGTACACAGCGGCAGAATACCTGACCACTGTGACTGACCCAAAATTAAGGAAAGCTTTGACTATGTACAGACTCAGCGAGCATACCTTGCTATTGAGAAAGGCCGCCGTAGGCAGACATGGCTCTCAAGAGAAGACAGGCTATGTGCTCACTGCCCACAAAATGAGGTGGAAACTGAGCTGCACTTTCTAACCTCCTGCCCAATGTATGACCATATTAGAGAGACATATTTCCCTCAGATTACACAGATCCACAAAGAATTCAAAAACAAATCCAATTTTGATAAACTCCCATATCTACTGGGTGAAATTCCACAGTGTGCCATCACAGCAGCAAGATTTGTGACCTGTTGCCACGAGAAAAGGGCAACCAGTGAAGAACAAACACCATTGTAAATACAACCCATATTTATGCTTATTTATTTTATCTTGTGTCCTTTAACCATTTGTACATGGTTAAAACACTGTATATATATATATATATATATATATATATATATATATATATAATATGACATTTAGATTGTCTTTATTGTTTTGAAACTTCTGTATGTGTAATGTTTACTGTTAATTTTTATTGTTTATTTAACTTTATATATTCACTTTAAATATTATCTACCTCACTTGCTTTGGCAATGTTAACACATGTTTCCCATGCCAATAAAGCCCCTTGAATTGAATTGAATTGAATTGAGAGAGCGAGAGGGAGAGAAGGAGAGGGAGGGAGGGAGGGAGGGAGGGAGGGAGGGAGGGAGGGAGGGAGGGAGGGATAGAGAGAGAGAGAGAGAGAGATAGGATAGGATAGGATAGATAGATAGAAAGGGGGCTGAGGGGAGGTGGGAGGGAGAGAGGGAGAGATAGGATAGGATAGGATAGATAGATAGAAAGGGGGCTGAGGGGAGGTGGGAGGGAGAGAGGGAGAGATAGGATAAATAGATAGATAGATAGATAGATAGATAGATAGATAGATAGATAGATAGATAGATAGATAGATAGATAGATAGATAGATAGATAGATGGAAAGGGGGCTGAGGGGAGGTGGGAGGGAGAGATGCTGTGTTTATTTATTTTCCCTTTTGTTCTTTAATAACCATTTGCAAATCGTTACAACACTGTATATATACATATGCCATTTATAATGTCTTTATTCTTTTGGAAATTCTATGAGTGTAATGTTTACTGTTCATTTTTATTATTTATTTCACTTTTGCATATTATCTACTTCACTTGCTTTGGCAATGTTAACATATGTTTCCCATGGCAATAAAGCCCCTTGAATTGAATAGAATTTAATTTGAGAAGAGAGAGAGAGAGAAAGAGAGAGAGAGAGGGGGAGGTGGAGAGAGAGAGCTGGAGAGGGAGAGGGAGAGAGGGAGAGAGGGGAGAGAGAGGGAGAGAGGGAGAGAGGGGGAGAGAGAGGGAGAGAGAGAGAGAGAGAGAGAGAGAGGGAGGTGGAGAGAGAGAGGTGGAGAGGGAGAGAGGGAGAGGGAGAGAGGGAGAGGGAGAGAGAGAGAGATAGGATGGGATATATAGAATGGGAGGCTGAGGGGAGGCGGGAGGTGTAGGATGGGATAGATAGAATGGGGGGCTGAGGGGAGGTGTAGGATGGGATAGATAGAATGGGGGGCTGAGGGGAGGTGGGAGATGTAGGATGGGATAGATAGAATGGGGGGCTGAGATGAGGTGGGAGGTGTAGGATGGGATAGATAGAATGGGGGGCTGAGGGGATGTGGGAGGTGTAGGATGGGATAGATAGTATGGGGGGCTGAGGGGAGGTGGGAGGTGTAGGATGGGATAGATAGAATGGGGGGCTGAGGGGAGGTGTAGGATGGGATAGATAGAATGGGGGGCTGAGGGGAGGTGGGAGATGTAGGATGGGATAGATAGAATGGGGGGCTGAGATGAGGTGGGAGGTGTAGGATGGGATAGATAGAATGGGGGGCTGAGGGGATGTGGGAGGTGTAGGATGGGATAGATAGAATGGGGGGCTGAGGGGAGGTGGGAGGTGTAGGATGGGATAGATAGAATGGGGGGCTGAGGGGAGGTGGGAGGTGTAGGATGGGATAGATAGAATGGGGGGCTGAGGGGAGGTGGGAGGTGTAGGATGGCAGTAAGTTGAGACAGGCCCACTTTCTGTTGTTCTAGAGAGGCTCTTTGTGGTGTGCTGATATCCCTGACATGATATTGTAGCAAAATAACACAACTGATGGATGTAATTAAAGCCTGTATTAGAGAGAGGGACAGATAAACACCACAGAGAGAGAGACACACACATTTCTTTCCACAGGATGCAGCTTATGCCCCACCCTCTTCAACATATATATCAACGAATTTGCAAGGGCATTAGAACAGTCTTCAGCACGCGGCCTCACCCTACTAGAATCTGAAGTCAAATGTCTACTGTTTGCTGATGATCTGGTGCTTCTGTCACCAACCAAGGAGGGCCTACAGTAGCACCTAGATCTTCTGCACAGATTCTGCCAGACCTGGGCCCTGACAGTAAATCTCAGTAAGACCAAAATAATGGTGTTCCAAAAAAGGTCCAGTTGCCAGGACCACAAATACAAATTCCATCTAGACACCGTTGCCCTAGAGCATACAAAAAACTATACATACCTCGACCTAAACATCAGCGCCACAGGTAACTTCTATGTCATCAGAAGGAACATAAAATCAACATACCAATTAGGATCTGGCTAAAAATACTTACATCTGTTATAGAACCCATTGCTCTTTGTGGTTGTGAGGTCTGGGGTCTGCTCACCAACCAAGAATTCACAAAATGGGACAAACACCGAATTGAGACTCTTCATGCAGAATTCTGCAAAAAAACATCCTTAGTGTACAAAGTAAAACACCAAATAATGCATGCTGAGCAGAATTATGCCAATACCTGCTAATTTTCAAAATCCAGCAATGAGCCGTTAAATTCTACAACCACCTAAAAGGAGGCGATTCCCAAACCTTCCATAACAAAGCCATCACCTACAGAGAGATGAACCTGGAGAAGAATCCCCTAAGCAAGCTTGTCCTGGGGCTCTGTTCACAAACACAAACACACCCCATAGAGCCTCAGGACAGCAACACAATTAGACCCAATCAAATCATGAGAAAACAAAAAGTAATTACTTGACACAACAAAGCAGAGGAAACTAGAATGCTTTTTGGCCCTAAACAGAGAGTACACAGTGGCAGAATACCTGACCACTGTGACTGACCCAAACTTAAGGAAAGCTTTGAAAATGTACAGACTAAGTGAGCATATTGAGAAAGGCCGCCGCAGGCAGACCTGGCTCTCAAGAAAAGACAGGCTATGTGCACACTGCCCACAAAATGAGGTGGAAACTGAGCTGCACTTCCTAACCTCCTGTCCAATGTATGACCATATTAGAGACACATATTTCCCTCAGATTACACAGACCCACAAAGAATTCAAAAACAAACCAGATTTTGATAAATTATTTATACCTGTTGCCACAAGAAAAAGACAACCAGTGAGAACAAACACCATTTTTAAAAAAAATATTTCACTTTTGTTTGTTATCTACTTCACTTGCATAGGGAATGTTAACATGTGTTTCCCATTCCAATAAAGCCCTTAAATTGAATTGAATTGAATTGAATTGAGAGGGAGAGAGAGAGAGAGAGAGAGAGAGAGAGAGAGAGAGAGAGAGAGAGAGAGAGAGAGAGAGAGAGAGAGAGAGAGAGACAGACAGACAGAGAGAGAAAGAGAGAGAAAGAGAGAGAGAGACAGAGAGAGATAGAGAAAGAGAGAGAGAGAGAGAGAGAGAGAGAGAGAGAGTAAGACAGAGCAAGACAAAGTGAGAGGAAAAGGGTAGAAGGGGGTGTAATGATAAATCATAATTTGACAAACCTCATATAGTTCTCTTCCCCTCTGACTCATCTAGTTACTGAGGTGTATATAAGAACAGATATATATGCTGGGAACTGGGAATGGCCTGAATTTACTGTTGTGGGTCCCATTCCACCTTAAAGCATAATTCCTTTATTATTTTGCATATACATTTGAGACAATAAAATGGAGTATAGTGCATGTATATTTTGATGTGATTTATTTATTTAAGTATCTACAGGATGCCCAGCCCACATGGATTATAACACACTGTATTCATAAATTGATATGTCCGAATATATAATAATATGACTTCAAATCATTAGCTAGATATCGTTTGTCTACTGAAGGCAGCCTGTTCAGACAAGTCCCATTTGATGAGCCCAGCTAGTTGAAGCAGCACTGTGGAAAGTTAGCTCAGTGCCAACAAAGATAACCTGGAAAGCTTCCCAATCGATGATATTTTCCCTCTCATTCCATCCCCACACCAACTGTCTGTTCATCTGTTTCTCTTAAATGAAAGGTGCATTAAAATGTGCGCCAAACTCTCTGAAGACCTCCGCACTTAATTAAAACAGAACAGAGATGCTGCGTCGCAAATGGAACCCTATAGTGCACTACTTTGGACTAGGAGCCTGTATAGGGAATAGGATGCCATTTAAGATGTAGAAAAAAATGTTTGCAACTTTTTTTTTTACCCAGAATAGATGTGGAAATATTTTCTCAAATGGAATGCCAACACTACTGATCAAGAAGGAGCCCCCCCCCTCTCCCTTTGTGAGAGTGAAGCCTACAAATTGTGTGAAATAAAATATGGCATTGTGCATTAGAATGGAATCCATAAGAGAAGAAGCGCTTCGAGAAATAGTGGAGGTGCCTTTGTTGGAGTCGACGGCGTACAATGAGGACAGACTCTGGCCTATGTGAGCCATCAAACACATGCCTACAGATGTAGGATATTCATTTGATCACCCTGTTGCAGGATAACGTTCCTGCAGTGCAGGACATTTTAAAATAGTAGTGTATTTGAGGTTTAAAAAGGCTTCTGAAGTTTCTAATTTCCACTTTGACATTTCAGACCTGCTTTACTAAAAATGTATCAACACCTACAAAAAAAATTCCATTAATTATAATCCACATAATAAATTCCTGTGGCTGCAGGATTCTTTTTCTGCTGTAGCAAACTGGCTCAAATGAAGATCCTACATCTGTACATATTGTTTAGATGTGACTTTTAAAGGGGAAAGGAGGAAGAGTATGCATTAGCTGCCGTATAACTTGGCTCTGTGTACTATACATTCAATCTTAGTCTGTATAGAATATGAACGATTTATCCTGCAACTATTCAACTGGGACTGTCCTTGATATTTACATTTTATCATCAAGGTCATCCGACAAGGCTCCAGAGTAATGTAAAATGTTACACTTATTACTCACTAGCCCTCTCTTACGAAGTTGAAAAAAGCTAAGGATTGGATTTGATTGGAAGAAGTGTTTTTCTACTGTGGAAAAACCAAACACATTGTCCATGGTTGATTAACATGCCCTTTGTACTTATGATATAGCATAAACTGTAAGACACTTAAGATAAGTGATGACTGTGCAAAGGGCCTGTCAAGGCTTAGAAGAATGTCTGGTTAAGTCTGAGGCTGCGTACCAAACAGGGCTAACAAAATACTGCACTATGAAGGGAATAGGGTGTCCCATGGGACACAGCCTCAATCTTAACAGTACCTAGTGTCTAACCTCATTGTGAAAGATCATGGAGATGTGAGTTCTCCCAGAAGATTCAACGAGGTACTCACTTCACACAATGGCTCCAATGTTTACAACAGACAAGTTAGTTTCCTTCCAACAATTATGAGGGAAATTCAATCTCCGGAAATGTTTGTTTTCTTGTCCATTAGACCAAACAATTACACAATCCCCGAAGGTTTACAAAAACATTGGTCTTCAAAGGACAATTTAGAAAATTTATATCCACGCTTTCCCAGACAATGCAATTACATTTTTTTCCCCCTTTTCCCATTCATGGTCACTAGTTGCGAGGAGATGCATGTTTAAGTGTTGTGTTCGTTCAACGTCTACATCCCTCCTTTACAATAAGTCATAAATTGCAATTGCAACTTCGTTGGTCGTGACCAGATTGAGGCTGGGTTTTTTTGTCGTATTTTTCAGTCTATGTCTTTAATTTGCTGTAGGGGTTATTTAGCATTATAAACTGGGTGGTTCGTGCCATGAATGCTGATTGGCTGACATCCAAGGTATATCAGACTGTATACCACGTGTATGACAAAACATTTATTTGTACTGCTCTAATTACGTTGGTAACCAGTTTATAATAGCAATAAGGCACCTCTGGATTACTGAAGTGATCAAATAATCTAATGCATTCAATTGGCTATAATTAGGGGATCTAGATTCTTTGATCACTTCAGTAAAAGCTATTGGTGGTGGGTTGACTTAATATGTTCTAGCGGTTTCGTAACATTGTACCCAGTTCAATGCATTTGATTACTGCACCATTTTGGTAAAAGCTACACAACAGACTGGTGGTGGGTTGATATTAAATAATTGTGTCTTACTACAGTACTGACAGTAGCTAGCTGTCTACTACCTTTCAGTTATTTACTTCAACTTTAGTAGAAAAGAGCTCTCTGAGAATCCCTTTTTCCTTGGCTTTGCCTTGTATTTTCTGAAAGGATTCTCTTGAGATAAATGACCACTCCAGTGCAGAGGATGACAGCCTACACAAAGATGATATTGAATTGATTTCTGAAATGTTTCAGAACTGACATTTTTATGTATACGCCAAGAAATGAATCATAAAAAATGGATTAAAAACCCCTTGAATGGCTGACACAGGAATATTATTTGTGATGATTAACTTGACTCAGTCATTACAGAGGGAGTCAAGTCAGAGTGCCTCAGACAAAATTGCTTTTTTCGTTCCCATTGAATTTCCCAGGTATTTATTTAATTTTTTTCCCTACTTTAGAATTCAGAATGATATTTTTCCAGATATGCATACTGCTATTCTGAAAACATGGAAACAAATGATCTGCTGTATTTCATGTACATTTAGTGTATTCAGATGTCTGAAAGCTCATGTTACTGTTATGCACTAGAGACTTTAAACATGAGAAGCTTATAGGTAGCGTGTAACTGGGGACTGTGGGTGGAGAGTGGGGTTATAGGGAGATGTACCCTTTATCATTGTCATAACAACCATCCCTGGGGTGGGGGGCACCCTTTCCTCATTAAATAATTGACTGTTCTCAAAATGACCTCTCCCCTACACACCTCAGATGGTCTAAAATCCTACAGTTCTCAGGGCTAACCTACCTATAAGCTACATCAATCCTACAGTTCTCATGACTAACCTACCTATACGTTACATCAATCCTACAGTTCTCATGACTAACCTACCTACGCGCTACATCAATCCTACAGTTCTCATGACTAACCTACCTACGCGCTACATCAATCCTACAGAGCTCATGGCAGTACATACAATCTCACATCATCTCCCTCTCTGTTTGTCCTTCCAGAGCTATTCCGGACAGGGAGGAGGAGGAGGCGGTGGGAACGGTGCGGGGGACGAGGACTACGAGATCCCCCCCATCACCCCTCCTAACCACGCCGAGCCCTCCCTTCTCCACCTGATGGACCCAGAGTCGGGCTACCTGTGCCACTCCCTAGGGGCCCACCACAACGGCCTGCTCAACCCCTACTCCTACCAGGAGCTGCCCGCCCTCATGATGTCCAATATGCTGGCCCAAGACGGCCACCTGCCCTCCAGCCAAATGCCCTCGGTGAGTCCCCCACAAGCGGTTTGCTTTGATATCACACCTGGGTTGAAATACTATTCGAAATCATTTCAAATACTTCATCTGTGCTCTATTTAGTTTTCCTGTTGCAATGGAGCTAGTAGAACAGTTCTACAAACGACTGGTCCGCCCACCTGGCAGACCAGGCAGCCTTAAGCAAACACAACAAAGTATTGCAAGTAGTCGGTCTGATACTGATTAACCCACTCCATAATTTGGTGGTAGCAACGACTGGTGGTCAGAGGGTTGTGTTCCTTGTCGCTTGCCTGAGGAGACTAGTATGCCTAAAATAGTTTGCAGTTTGAAACAGATACAGTTTGAAACAGATACAGTTTGAAACAACTGTCTCAAAATGGGCATTTCTACAAATAGTTTGGATGAGGAGAACATAGATGGTTTGTCTCAAGGGAAAGCTCTAGACTGCCTACTCTTCTGCTTTGTAACTTTTTGAATAGTCAAATTTTACATTAACAACACAGGCTATGTAAATCATGTCTCTGTTGGTTTCATATGACATGCAATATCAAGAAGAAGGTAAAGTAAGAGATTGCCCTGTCAGCTCTGACACACAAAGGTTTGTGGGTAAATCCAGCAGTGTCAAACATCCAATATGAATACACTGATTGCTATAATGTATGAATACAGCCTCACTCAGCCTTTTTACACAAACTTCTTCAGTGTGCCACAAGTTGTCATCCTTAGCCATAATTGTATTCATGAGAAAAGGCAGGAAATCGACATTGTTTCCATATGTCTGGAATGAGATCATTCTCTATAAAACAGTCAAATGCATCCCAAATGGCACCCTCTTCTCTGCAAGGTGCACTACTTTTGACAAGGGCTCATAGGGCTCTGGTTGAAAGTAGTGCACTATGTAGGGAATAGGGTGCATTTTGGGCCATATTTATCATCTACTGTATACACCATCAGTATAATGAAACTGTCTATATAGAGAGTAGAGACACTTTCATGTACCTGGTCAGAGAAACAAAGTGTAATTTTAACTGAGAAAATTAAATCAACTTTTTTTATACAGAAACTGTATAGAGACTGAGAGTTCAAGGTATTAACTTAGGACCAGCATATCTGATTGTATACTTGGTCATACTGTATCATCAATACACACAATTATGGCTTTGGAAATTATATCCGCACAAAAACAAATATCAGCTTTTTTATTACTATGAAAAGTATTATCCAGACAGTAAATCTGGATATTTGATATTTCACAAAATAACTATGGTTTCCTTTGAATTATGGTGTCTTTTGAGAGTCTTTTAATGTAGCCATATAGAGAACATGGAGGTATTTTCGTGGCGACACTACACTAAACAGGATGAGACCTTCAAGCGTTCAAGAGTTTAAGTGTCTTTGGGTTTTTGAAAAGCGCTATATAATAAAGTATTATTGATCAAGTATTATTATTATTATTTATTATTATTATTTATTATTATTTATTATTATTATTATTATTATTATTATTCACAGCCATACATGTCTTCCACTTATAGTAATGGCTGCATCTTATTTGATCCTTACAGATCATCCAGGTTGTCAATTTGTCTTTTGTAGAAGCATATACAGAGAGAGCATCCATACATTGTGTACTAGATAACATCGTGATTGTATGTCATGTATATGTTTGCCCCAAATACATGATACACACAAGATTGTATACGTTGAGAAATGTATAAATACTCATGTACACAGTATTGTTTCGAGGGCAAGGAGTGTATTTGAATATGATTAATCACTATACTCATGTGACTTCACATCTGTATACTATATATTGGTGTTGGTGTATATAGTTGTGTATATATTGGTGTATATATTAGTGTTGGTGTATATAGTTGTGTATATATTGGTGTATATATTACTGATGGTGTATATAGTTGTGTATATATTGGTGTATATATTACTGATGGTGTATATAGTTGGTTTTTATATTGGTGTATATATTATGGATGGTGTATATAGTTGGTTTATATATTGGTGTATATATTACTGATGGTGTATATAGTTGGTTTTTATATTGGTGTATATATTATGGATGGTGTATATAGTTGGTTTTTATATTGGTGTATATATTATGGATGGTGTATATAGTTGGTTTATATATTGGTGTATATATTACTGATGGTGTATATAGTTGGTTTTTATATTGGTGTATATATTATGGATGGTGTATATAGTTGGTTTATATATTGGTGTATATATTACTGATGGTGTATATAGTTGGTTTATATATTGGTGTATATATTACTGATGGTGTATATAGTTGGTTTATACTTTGGTGTATATATTAGTGTTGGTGTATATAGTTGGTTTATATATTGGTGTATATATTATGGATGGTGTATATAGTTGGTTTATATATTGGTGTATATATTACTGATGGTGTATATAGTTGGTTTTTATATTGGTGTATATATTATGGATGGTGTATATAGTTGGTTTATATATTGGTGTATATAGTTGGTTTATATATTGGTGTATATATTAGTGTTGGTGTATATAGTTGGTTTATATATTAGTGTATATATTACTGATGGTGTATATAGTTGGTTTTTATATTGGTGTATATATTACTGATGGTGTATATAGTTGGTTTATATATTGGTGTATATATTACTGATGGTGTATATAGTTGGTTTTTATATTGGTGTATATATTATGGATGGTGTATATAGTTGGTTTATATATTGGTGTATATATTACTGATGGTGTATATAGTTGGTTTATATATTGGTGTATATATTATGGATGGTGTATATAGTTGGTTTATATATTGGTGTATATATTACTGATGGTGTATATAGTTGGTTTATATATTGGTGTATATATTAGTGTTGGTGTATATAGTTGGTTTATATATTAGTGTATATATTACTGATGGTGTATATAGTTGGTTTTTATATTGGTGTATATATTACTGATGGTGTATATAGTTGGTTTATATATTGGTGTATATATTACTGATGGTGTATATAGTTGGTTTATATATTGGTGTATATATTACTGATGGTGTATATAGTTGGTTTTTATATTGGTGTATATATTACTGATGGTGTATATAGTTGGTTTTTATATTGGTGTATATATTATGGATGGTGTATATAGTTGGTTTATATATTGGTGTATATATTACTGATGGTGTATATAGTTGGTTTATATATTGGTGTATATATTATGGATGGTGTATATAGTTGGTTTATATATTGGTGTATATATTACTGATGGTGTATATAGTTGGTTTATATATTGGTGTATATATTAGTGTTGGTGTATATAGTTGGTTTATATATTAGTGTATATATTACTGATGGTGTATATAGTTGGTTTTTATATTGGTGTATATATTACTGATGGTGTATATAGTTGGTTTATATATTGGTGTATATATTACTGATGGTGTATATAGTTGTTTATATATTGGTGTATATATTACTGATGGTGTATATAGTTGGTTTTTATATTGGTGTATATATTACTGATGATGTATATAGTTGGTTTTTATATTGGTGTATACATTACGGATGGTGTATATAGTTGGTTTATATATTGGTGTATATATTACTGATGGTGTATATAGTTCTACATGTTGGTGAATATTACTGATGGTGTATATAGTTGGTTTATATATTGGTGTATATATTACTGATGGTGTATATAGTTGGTTTTTATATTGGTGTATATATTACTGATGGTGTATATAGTTCTACATGTTGGTGAATATTACTGATGGTGTATATAGTTGGTTTTTATATTGGTGTATATATTATGGATGGTGTATATAGTTGGTTTTTATATTGGTGTATATATTACTGATGGTGTATATAGTTCTACATGTTGGTGAATATTACTGATGGTGTATATAGTTGGTTTATATATTGGTGTATATATTACTGATGGTGTATATAGTTCTACATGTTGGTGAATATTACTGATGGTGTATATAGTTGGTTTATATATTGGTGTATATATTACTGATGGTGTATATAGTTCTACATGTTGGTGAATATTACTGATGGTGTATATAGTTGGTTTATATATTGGTGTATATATTACTGTTGGTGTATATAGTTCTATATGTTGGTGTATATATCACTGATGGTGTATATAGTTGGTTTATATATTGGTGTATATACTACTGATGGTGTATATAGTTGTGTATATATTGGTGTATATATTAGTGTTGGTGTATATAGTTGGTTTATACTTTGGTGTATATATTAGTGTTGGTGTATATAGTTGGTTTATATATTGGTGTATATATTACTGATTGTGTATATAGTTGGTTTTTATATTGGTGTATATATTATGGATGGTGTATATAGTTGGTTTATATATTGGTGTATATATTACTGATGGTGTATATAGTTGGTTTATATATTGGTGTATATATTAGTGTTGGTGTATATAGTTGTGTATATATTGGTGTATATATTAGTGTTGGTGTACATAGTTGGTTTATATATTGGTGTATATATTAGTGTTGGTGTATATAGTTGGTTTATATATTGGTGTATATATTAGTGTTGGTGTATATAGTTGGTTTATATATTGGTGTATATATTACTGATGGTGTATATAGTTGTGTATATATTGGTGTATATATTAGTGTTGGTGTATATAGTTGGCATATATTGATGTATATTTTAGTGTTCAAATCAGAATCAGAATCAAATCAAATTTTGTTTGTCACATACACGTGTTTAGCACATGTTATTGTGGGTGTAGCAAAAGGCTTGTGTTTCTAGCTCCAACAGGGCAGTAATATCTAACAAGTAATATATAACAATAGACACAATCTAAACTAAAGTAAAGTAAAGTAAATAGAATTAAGAGTATATTACTTTTTTGACAAGCAATGTCAGAGCGGCATAGATTAAGATACAGTAGAATAGGATAGATTACAGTATATACGTATGAGATGTATATGGGGGTGACACTCTAGACCCAAACTGATACAGACCTATATCCATCCTGCCCGGCCTTTCCAAAGTCTTCCAAAGCCAAGTTAACAAACAGATCACTGACCATTTAGAATCCCACCGTACCTTCTCCGCTGTGCTCAAGGTACTAAATGATATCATAACCGCCATCGATAAAAGACGTCTTCATCGACCTGGCCAAGGCTTTTGACTCTGTCAATCACCGTATGCTTATCGGCAGACTCAACAGCCTTGGTTTCTCAAATGACTGCCTCGCCTGGTTCTCCAACTACTTCTCTGATTGAGTTCAGTGTGTCAAATCGGAGGGCCTGATGTCCGGACCTCTGGCAGTCTCTATGGGGGTGTCGCAGGGTCAAATTCTCGGGCCGACTCTTTTCTCTGTATACATCAATGATGTTGCTCTTGCTGTGGGTGATTCCCTGATCCACCTCTACGCAGACGACACCATTCTGTATACATCTGGCCCTTCTTTGGACACTGTGTTAACAAACCTCCAAACTAGCTTCAATGCCATACAACACTCCTTCCGTGGTCTCCAACTGCTCTTAAATGCTAGTAAAACTAAATGCATGCTCTTCAACCGATCACTGCCCGTACCCACCCGCCCGACTAGCATCACTACTCTGGACGGTTCTGACCTAGAATATGTGGACAACTACAAATACCTAGGTGTCTGGCTAGACTGTAAACTCTCCTTCCGGACTCATATTAAGCATCTCCAATCCAAAATGAAATCTAGAATCTGCTTCCTATTTCGCAAAAAGCCTCCTTCATTCACGCTGCCAAATATACCCTCAAAAACTGACTATCTTACCGTTCCTCGACTTCGGCGATATCATTTACAAAATAGCCTCCAACACACTGCTCAGCAAACTGGATGCAGTCTATCACAGTGCCATCCATTTTATCACCAATGCCCCATTTACCACCCACCACTGCGACCTGTATGCTCTCGTCGGCTGGCTACATATTCTTCGCCAGACCCACTGGCTCCAGGGCATCTATAAGTCTTTGCTAGGTAAAGCTCCGCCTTATGCCAGCTGACTGGTCACCATAACAACACCCACCTGTAGCACGTGCTCCAGCAGGTATATCTCACTGGTCATCCCCAAAGCCAACACCTCCTTTCCTTCCAGTTCTCTGCTGCCAATGACTGGAACGAATTGCAAAAATCGCTGAAGTTGGAGACTTATATCTCCCTCACTAACTTTAAGCATCAGCTATCTGAGCAGCTCACTGATCGCTGCCGCTGTACACAGCCCATCTGTAAATAACCCATCCAACTACCTACCTCTTCACCATATTGTTTTTATTGACTTTTTTTGCTCTTTTGCACACCAGTATTTCTACTTGCACATCATCATCTGCACATCTATCACTTCAGTGTTAATTTGCTAAATTGTAATTACTTCGCTACTATGGCCTATTTATTGCCTTGCCTCCTTACTCCATTTGCACACACTGTATATAGACTTTTCTGTTGTTATTGACTGTACCTTTGCTTATCCCATGTGTAACTCTGTGTTGATGTTTTTTGTCGCACTGCTTTGCTTTATCTTGGCCAGGTCGCAATTGTAAATGAGAACTTGTTTTCAACTGGCCTACCTGGTTAAATAAAGGTGAAATATATATATATATATTATTTTTAAATAAGTAATGCAAAATATGTAAACATCATTAATATCAAGTTTCAGGTATGACCCAGATGCAGACAGTGTTGAAGAATCAAATGTTTATTACTAAAACAGGTGCAGGCAAATGGCAGGCAAACGACAGGTCAAAGGCAGGGAGGGGTCAATAATACAGAGAGGGTGCAAAGGGTACAGAACAGCAGCCAGGGTCAGGGTCAGGGTCAGGGCAGGCAGGGGTCAATAATACAGAGAGGGTGCAAAGGGTACAGAACAGAAGGCAGGGTCAGGGTCAGGGTCATGGTCAGGGCAGGCAGGGGTCAATAATACAGAGAGGGTACAAAGGGTACAGAACAGCAGGCAGTCTCAGGGTCAGGGGTCAATAAGCCAGTAAGGTGAGGTAAGGTACAGAACAACAGGCAGTCTCAGGGTCAGGGCAAGCAGGGGTCAATAAGCCAGTAAGGTGGGGTAAGATACAGAACGGCAGGCAGTCTCAGGGTCAGGGGTCAATAAGCCAGTAAGGTGGGGTAAGGTACAGAACGGCAGGCAGTCTCAGGGTCAGGGGTCAATAAGCCAGTAAGGTACAGAACGGCAGGCAGTCTCAGGGTCAGGGGTCAATAAGCCAGTAAGGTACAGAACGGCAGGCAGTCTCAGGGTCAGGGCAGGCAGGGGTCAATAAGCCAGTAAGGTATAGAACAGCAGGCAGGCTCAGGTTCAGGGCAGGCATAACGGTCAAAACCGGGAAGGACTAGAATACAGGAGCAAGAAACAGGCATGAGCAGGGGAACAAACTCTAGTAGGCTTCATGAACAAAATGAACTGGCAACAGACAAACAGAGAACACAGGTATAAAGACACAGGGGATAATGGGGAAGATTGGCGACACCTGGAGGGGGGTGGAGACAAGCATAAAGACGTGAAACAGATCAGGGTGTGACAATTAAAGTGACTAGTGTTCCAATTATTAAAGAGGCCAGTGACTTCAAGTCTATGTATATAGGGCAGCAGCCTCGAATGTGCTAGTAATGGCTATTTAACAGTCGGATGGCCTCGGTCCCAGCTTTGATTCACCTGTACTGACCTCGCCTTCTGGATGATAGCGGGGTAAATAGGCAGTGGCTCGGGTGGTTGTTGTCCTTTTTGCCTTCCTGTGACATCGGCTGCTGTAGGTGTCCTGGAGGGCAGGTAGTTTGCCCCCGGTGACGTGTTGGGCAGACTGCACCACCCTCTGGAGAGCCCTGCGTTTGCGGGCAGTACAGTTTCCGTACCAGATGGTGATACAGCCCAACAGGATGCTCTCAATTGTGCATCTGTTAAAGTTTGTGAGGGTTTTAGGTGCCAATCCAAATTTCTTCAGCCTCCCTAAGGTTGAAGAGGTGCTGCTGCGCCTTCTTCACCACACTGTCTGTGTGAGTGGACCATTTCAGTTTGTCAGTGATGTGTACGCTGAGTAACTTGAAGCTTTCCATCTTCTCCTCTGCTATCCTGACGATGTGGATGGGGAAGTGTTCCCTCTGCTGTTTCCTGAAGTCCACGATCAGCTCCTTTGTTTAATTGACATTGGGTGAGAGGTGATTTTCCTGGCACCACAGTCCCAGGGCCCTCACCTCCTCCCTTTACTATTGGTATATATAGTTGGTGTATATATTGGCATATATATCAGAGTTGCTGTATCGGTGTGTATGTTGTTGTATTGGTGTTGTTGTGACAATCTTTTTCTACTGTATATATTTGTATCATGTTGTGTTGGAACATGGCTCAATGTGTTGTTGTGGCTACTTTTTCTACTTCTTCCTCTCCATAAACAGTATCTCTGCTCTTGAAATGGATCTAGTACATCTGGAGGTCAGGCCTTACATTCAGTCTTGAGCACATTGAAAAAAAAATCCATTAGGTTTCATCTTTCCTGCATCAGCCATTCTATTGTGGCTCTGCAGTGAGATCTGTTTTCATCAGAAAGATTCAATACGTGAGCTGGACAATGAAAAGAGTGCAATGGGGATGGATGGAGCGAGAATAAGAGAGAGGGAAGGGGGATAGAGAGTGAGAGAGAGAAAGAAAGAGAGAGAGAGAGAGAGAGAGAGAGAGGGAGAGAGAGAGAGGGAGAAAGAGAGAGAGAGAGAGAGAGAGAAAGAAAGAGAGAGATCGAGAGAGAGAGCGAGAGAGAGAGAGAGAGAGAAAGAAAGAAAGAGAGAGATCGAGAGAGAGAGAGAGAGAGAGAGAGAGAGAGACAGACAGACAGACAGACAGACAGACAGACAGACAGACAGACAGACAGACAGACAGAAAGACAGACAGAGAGGTATATTGCTGAACGGGAAAGTAGCTCACATTCTAAATGGGCATTTATCATCAATTTTCAACACATTTATATAGTATTAAATGTTTAAGAAATGATGCAGTTCAGGAAAAGAGGTTCACATATTTGGCCCTAACATAAATACTGAAAGACTTATGGGCTTCAAACCAAGCCATTCCAAATTCAGTAAACTAGCAGAACACCAGAAGTAATAAGTAGTTTGAAGGCAGAACATAACTTGGGTGTATAGGACAATACTTTGCATATACTGTAGCTTAGTATGTTATCTTATATTATATGCATATGTTATATGTATTAGCTCCCAGTGTTAAACATTTCAGGCCCAGCTGCCTTGTGGGATATATGGCATTTAGTGTGGAGGATCAGTGGATGGTGCTGGTGTGAATTAGCATGTATTAGCTGAAAGCTAATGGTATTGTTAGCTAGCGATGAACCTGCAAGTACGCATTTCGTTGCACTGTGTTCTCCCTTTATATCATGTGTATATGACAAATAAATGAACTTGAACTTGAAAACCTAATAAGCTAAAAGCTAATAATATTAGCTAAAATCTTACAAGAGTGGGCACATTCATTTATCAACTAAAGCTGATAGCCTCTTCTTTCTGAACACTCCCAGACCGCCCTGTGTGCTAAATGCTAATGCTAAATGCTAGCTGTAGGTGCATACCTACTGTACAGCTTTACATCATCCCTATACACCCACACCTCTTCTCCACAAACATATTACTTATGATTTGTGCTTCTTTTCAAAACTTTGCTCAGCCTCTTACCCTAACACACTAAAAACACGTGTCTATCAGCAAGCCACAAACACAGAGTGCTGAGAGACAATAAAACGCTCCCTCTCATCTGCATAGATAAAGTACTAACTATGCTGTTGTTGTTCTTCCCCCAACAATTAGGCCTGAAACACATCCTTGACTGTAATTCCCTGATTTGGTTGAGAGGCATTTTCAATTCATAAGGGCCTAAACTGATGGTTATTGTGTTGCAGTCCCGAGCCCGTCCTGGACGAACCCGATATCTTTCAGAGAGCCTTTTCTCTGATGCATTTGGCAAGCCCTCCACTCTCTCTGTCAATGTGTTAACTGTCATAGCATCTTCCACAAGTTCCAAAACACATTAGACATTTAATATCCACGCTCAGGTTGCACTGAATGTATCCGTACAGTTTAGGGAGATAACCATCGGCCGGCCGGTGGTGGAGGGTTTCTGGACAAGAATTACGTGGTGGAGGGTTTCTGGACAAGAATTACGTGGTGGAGGGTTTCTGGACTAGGATTAGGTGGTGGAGGGTTTCTGGACTAGGATTAGGTGGTGGAGGGTTTCTGGTCTAGGATTAGGTGGTGGAGGGTTTCTGGACTAGGATTAGGTGGTGGAGGGTTTCTGGACTAGGATTAGGTGGTGGAGGGTTTCTGGACTAGGATTAGGTGGTGGAGGGTTTCTGGACAAGAATTACGTGGTGGAGGGTTTCTGGACTAGGATTAGGTGGTGGAGGGTTTCTGGACAAGAATTACGTGGTGGAGGGTTTCTGGACTAGGATTAGGTGGTGGAGGGTTTCTGGACAAGAATTACGTGGTGGGGGGTTTCTGGACAAGAATTACGTGGTGGAGGGTTTCTGGACTAGGATTAGGTGGTGGAGGGTTTCTGGACTAGGATTAGGTGGTGGAGGGTTTCTGGTCTAGGATTAGGTGGTGGAGGGTTTCTGGACTAGGATTAGGTGGTGGAGGGTTTCTGGACTAGGATTAGGTGGTGGAGGGTTTCTGGACAAGAATTACGTGGTGGAGGGTTTCTGGACTAGGATTAGGTGGTGGAGGGTTTCTGGACAAGAATTACGTGGTGGAGGGTTTCTGGACAATAATTACGTGGTGCAGGGTTTCTGGACTAGGATTAGGTGGTGGAGGGTTTCTGGACTAGGATTAGGTGGTGGAGGGTTTCTGGACTAGGATTAGGTGGTGGAGGGTTTCTGGACTAGGATTAGGTGGTGGAGGGGTTCTGGACTAGGATTAGGTGGTGGAGGGTTTCTGGACAAGAATTACGTGGTGGAGGGTTTCTGGACAAGAATTATGTGGTGGAGGGTTTCTGGACTAGGATTAGGTGGTGGGGGGTTTCTGGACTAGGATTACGTGGTGGAGGGTTTCTGGACTAGGATTAGGTGGTGGAGGGTTTCTGGACTAGGATTACGTGGTGGAGGGTTTCTGGACTAGGATTAGGTGGTGGAGGGTTTCTGGACTAGGATTACGTGGTGGAGGGTTTCTGGACTAGGATTACGTGGCCAGTCTACTACTGGTCTGTGTTACCTGGATATTTCAAGAAATACTGCATATGAAGGGTGCCCTGAGTTTTTGTTCTAGAAGTGGTTCTTTCTGAACACAGTATGCTCATCCACCTTTCATCATGAAATTGCTGTCATCCTAAACACAAACAGTACTTCAACTTGAATCATGAATCTTTGACTGGGTATCTTATTCATACCTTGCATTTACTTATATCTTAATCATCATCATTGTCAACATTAAAGTGTTCATATTAAATAGTTATTGATTAATGCATAGATCACCAAGGGATTTTGTTAATAGCTTTCATTTGAATATCAAGGTATTAACGCTACTAGCATGTTGTTATGCTAATATGCTAATATTTCTTAATTGTATTTATTGTGTGTTTATTGATAGATTAATGTGTTGTTGGGTTTAGGGCTCGCAAAAAAAAATATGCTTCACTGTACTTGTGCATGTAACATTAACTTGAGACTTGAAACTATGCTCATGTACCCTGTTACAGGATGCATGAGGACAATGAGGGAGGCCAATTAGTTGACCCCCATTGTCATGGAAGTTAATTAACGATATTACAAAGAGGTAGACGCCAAGGATTCTCATATTCAGCTTGCAGCTTTATATTGGCTTTTCTTCCAACGTTTTAAATGCAAGACTGAATTAACAATCCTTTAATCTCCTGACTATTATTCCAAGGATGAATCGAACGGTATTAATCTTGACCCGGTTGTCATGTTAAAGGTGGCAGCTAGATGAGTTTCCGGTCTCCGGAGCTTAAGGCAGGTGTTCTCTGAGTGTATGTGAATGAAAGATGAGCCACAATGTCAACTTAACTTGTCACAGACAAAACTAATGAATTAAGGAAAAGATACTAGAGGTGCAGCTTAATGTGTTCTCCCTAATGCCAGCTTTCAGTCATTTAACTAGATTTGCACATTGCCTGCCAATGTGGAGAGATGATGCAATGTAGATTAGCAAATGGATAATGCATTTGACATGTATTATGTGCATTGTTAAAATGGCTACTTGCTGTACATTGATTTTTCTATTGTAGTTTCAAATGATGTTTGATCAAATGTATTATTTTTCAAGGCAAGATGATTTCTTACCCAATCTACTTTAATTGAACTATTTAATTTAATTGAACTCATGAATTGCAAGTCATTGATCCATCTGGTAAATAAAAAGAGGTCTTAAGTGTCTGTTAAAAAGTCCATAGTACAATCACATAGTTAAGGTTTTAGATTTCCGTCAATAACTATTTTTATTTCGGGAGAGAGTCATGTGTCCTCCGAAACACAACCCAACCAAGCCGCACTGCTTCTTAACACAGCGCGCATCCAACCCGGAAGCCAGCCACACCAATGTGTCGGAGGAAACGTTGTGCACCTGGCGACCTTGGTTAGCGCGCACTGCGCCCGGCCCGCCACAGGGGTCGCTGGTGCACAATGAGACAATGACAATATCCCTACCGGCCAAACCCTCGCTAACCCGGAAGACGCTAGGCCAATTGTGCATCGCCTGCTGCGACAGAGCCTGGGTGCGATCCCAGAGTCTCTGGTGGCACAGCTAGCGCTGCGATACCCTAGACCACTGAGACAGAGCCTGGGCCTGGGCGATCCCAGAGTCTCTGGTGGAACAGCTAGCGCTGCGATGCAGTGCCCTAGACCACTACGCCACCCGGGAGGTTTTAGATTTCCGTCAATAACTTCTAGCGTGTTTACCAGGTAGTACTAGCCTGCTATAGATTTTCTGCAAAGGGATTGCTACTCTATTCTACCCTCTTTATTCAAATATAATACATTATGGGTTAATGGTATAAAACCCATTTCTCTATCTAGAGACCTTCATTCTCAGTGATTGGTTAAAAGGATTATAGCGTCTCTAGGGAAATGATAGATCAATTTCTTTAGTTTAGTTTTTTATCAATGTTCGACACGCATGACAAAGGATGTATCTTATATATTGTATGAAATATTACTATAGGCTCGGATAGATGATCAATGCCTCCAAAACAAATGGGGAAAAACATGTTTGTGTTTGATAGCCCTGTGAAACCTGTGCGAAAGAGAGAGGAGAGAGAGAGAGAGAGAGAGAGAGAGAGAGAGAGAGAGAGAGAGAGAGAGAGAGAGAGAGAGGCCTGCTTCTTAAACAGATTTTCTTTTCACCTTTTGCAATTATTTATTTTCAAATAGTCCTTCAGGCTAATGTTCCATTTTCTTATTTCACAGGCCCTTTTTCCATAAATGAAGCATTGTCGTAATAAATCATTGGACAAACAGAGACTTGTGCAAACCCTGAAAGGTCTAAAGATTTATGTAACACATTCATGTTTTCCACTTCCTCTTTTTAGTACTCCACTGGTAAAGCTTGGCTAATAAAAGGTCCTATTAATATTTCCTGTTGCTAAGCAACCGCCAGCAGTCAAGTAATAGCATTCTGGTGGAAAAATAGATGACCGATAAGGAAAAATTCAATTATTTTATCATCTCCTGGGAAAAGGTGCCTTATTTCTCTGGCAATGTGATATGAAACTCTAGTTGTATATTGTGAAGAAATATTTGAGCAAAATAGAAAGTTATTTCCAATTTCATTGTGTCAAATAGGACTTTAAATTCATAGCTGCTAGATGGCTAGAACTAATCTTTTTCTTATTTATGATAAAGTCAATTAGCTTTAAGATTAATTAAGCTAATCAAGGGATAAGGTATGGAATACATTTTATGTTTCTTAACCTCTAAAAGCCTAAGCTAACATATGGAATTGTTTTAAAATGGTCATACCATGGATCATTTAGCTATTTTATTTTGAATAATAGGACCCCTGTAGGTATATTCATATATATAAAAAAAAGGGGGTACTACTATAGTCCATAGAATTGCATTGAGTAACACATTCATAAATGGTAAAAAAAGACAGTCAAAAAATATATCATGAGGAAAAAGGTTTTGAAGTGTCTGTCTTACAGGATATCTAGGAGACATAAGAAAGGTCAGGAAGACATTTTATTAGACACATATTTAACCTTTTTTTTGGCACTTAACTACCTCCATATTTCCATACATTGTTTCAACCGGTACCAGGTTACCTTCAGACGAGTCCCGTGACACTTGTAGGGGCCGTAGAGCAAAACGGAGAACACCATCGTGTTTGTGAGAGTCTCACCTTTTATTAGTTTGTAGCCCAAACAGTTCGGTCGCTACAGACAGACGTTGGTACATCGGCATTACTGATTTCAGACGAGTCCCGTGGGGGTTGTGGGGGTCATACGCAAACGGACAACATCATCATATTAGTTTCTAGGCCAAACCATTCAGATGCTACAGACGTTTTCGTGAGAAAACCGATTTTCGTCTCTTGATCTGACAAACACCGCTGTAGCTCAGCCACCTTCCACCACAGATGGGATGTCTCATGGTCTGACAAACACCGCTGTAGCTCAGCCACCTTCCACCACAGATGGGATGTCTCATGGTCTGACAAACACCGCTGTAGCTCAGCCACCTTCCACCACAGATGGGATGTCTCATGATCTGACAAACACCGCTGTAGCTCAGCCACCTTCCACCACAGATGGGATGTCTCATGATCTGACAAACACCGCTGTAGCTCAGCCACCTTCCACCACAGATGGGATGTCTCATGGTCTGACAAACACCGCTGTAGCTCAGCCACCTTCCACCACAGATGGGATGTCTCATGGTCTGACAAACACCGCTGTAACTCAGCCACCTTCCACCACACATGCAGATGTCTCATGATCTGACAAACACCGCTGTAGCTCAGCCACCTTCCACCACAGATGGGATGTCTCATGGTCTGACAAACACCGCTGTAGCTCAGCCACCTTCCACCACAGATGGGATGTCTCATGGTCTGACAAACACCGCTGTAGCTCAGCCACCTTCCACCACAGATGGGATGTCTCATGGTCTGACAAACACCGCTGTAACTCAGCCACCTTCCACCACAGATGCAGATGTCTCATGATCTGACAAACACCGCTGTAGCTCAGCCACCTTCCACCACAGATGCGGATGCATCTAGTTTAAACTGATGGATTTTCATGGGGATTTTTGTATAATGTTACTTAGACTTAGTCACGGGTACGTCAATAGACTCAATCATGCACACCCTCGAAAATAGTGTAGGATTTCATGTATAAGCATGTTATAACACGAGCCAGATCCATTGCATTACAGACACATAGAGTGTTCATACATATAATTTTTTTCAATAGGTTGATTTCAATTAATCTATTGTGTTCATTGTTTCATTTCAATTACATTTCCATTGGTTGTTTCATCGTATGCCACTCTGTCTGTGGTCTGAGTGCCTACCTACAGCCCACTCATTTCACTGTATCATATCAGTATGGTCAGGAAAGGTCAATGCAACAGAGTGGAAGTAAAAACACATCTCCAAACAAATTATGAGAACTCATAGAAAGCTTTCAATTCCTAAGTGCAGCTAGATAGATTGTTGACATATCATCATGTTTATGCCAATCACCCGAGTTGACCATTTGGGAGGCATTGAAGCCTCATTGGGCAAAAAACAACAACAATGTGTGATAAATTGTACCCCATTCCCTGTACAGTAAATCCTATGGGCCCTGGTCAAATGTAGTGCACTAAATAGGGAATAGGGTGCCATTTTGGGATGCAAGACAATGATGACACCAAACAACCCAGCTAGCACATTTGGTTCCTTGGAAGTTGTGGCAATGTCAGTTTTTGGTTTTCCATTGGTTCTGGGAATGAAGCCTTAAGTTTCCTGACGGGTAAAACTGAACGTTTTTTAAACGTTCTAAGAACAGAAGTGAACATTTAGCCTATTCTGGAAATGTAGATTTTGCATGGAGGTTCTGAGAACGTTTTACTAATGGTTCCCTGAAAGTTTCCTGGAAGGTTTTATTAACGTTCTGAGAACGTAAATTATAAGTTATCTGGAGGTTTTTGAAACTTTCACTGAATGTTTAAATAAAACCTCTGACTTATTTTGGGTTAACATTTTTGGAACTCAAAGCGCAGATAGGACAAATTAAATTCATTTCCTTAGAGATTAATCATACAAACACAATTATGAGATTTGATTCTATAATCTTCTGTTCTCTTTCCATGGAATTAGTCCACTGTGCCACCAGAATGGAGCTAACAAGCCATGCCATTCTTTTTTACTAGGCAAGTCAGTTAATAACAAATTCTTATTTACAATGATGGCTTACACCGGCCAAACCTTGTTGACGCTGGGCCAATTGTGCACCACCATATGCTACCCCCAATCATGGCCGGTTGTGATACAGCCTGGATTTGAACCAGGGTGTCTGTAGTGACGCCTCTAGCACTAAGACGCTGCGCCACTCGGGAGCCCCCCACATACAAAGCTGTTCATTTTTGTATTTTCAAACAGCCCACATTTCAAATCAGATCAAATGAAATCATATTGGTCACATACACGTGTTTAGCAGATGTTATTGCTGGTGCAGCAAAATGCTTGCACATTTCAAAGGAAACAAGTGTTCATTAAGTTTAGGTGTGGCCAATTAGTGGGTGCTGCCAACACAGCAGAACACACTTAACAAGATAGAGGATAGAGAGAGATTTGTTGATGCTGAGAACAGAATGTATATGTTTTTATGTAATGTTCTTATAACATTCTCTGAACGTAACTTATGTTTTCTTGTGGTTTTTATGGAAAGTTTTCTTGACGTTCTCTGAACAATTTTAGAACATGTCTTTAAAAAGAACCACGAGGGAACCTGAAGTAAACGTTATGCTGATGTTCTAAAATCCCCCCCCCCCTCTTAATGTTCTCTCTGAACTATTTGAGAACCTTCCCAATGTCAAACCAGTTAGAGAACGTTCCTAGAACATTACCAAAATGTAAATGAAATGTAACCATGTTTGAACTTTTAGGAAACGTTCTGATTAAAATAATGAAAAAGCAAGAAAATAACATGATTTTGTCAAGTTCCTTAAATGAGCTGAGAATGTTTCAAAGCCAAGCAACTATCCTGCACCATTCCCAGAACGTTGTGGGAAGGTTGTATGCAAAATGACCGTAGGACAACCACACTCTCACCAAGTTCTAACAAACATATGGTTCTCAGAACGTTGTGTGCTAGCTAGGAAGACTCAGCTGCAGCAGAAGATGGACCCAGTCCTGTGATGCAGTTCCACAGATAAAGGATTTCATATTTCACATTACATTCAGCCACAGGCCCCTGCTGCAGCTTATCATCCCATGAAATCGTGTCCATATTGCTCGGTGCCATATCTTCACCATCTATCAGCTCATTCTGTTTTATTTGGAGGAATATTCACCCCTGTTGGCTATTGGAGAAGATCCCACATGATCGCAGCTTCGCCCACTTCCTAATGTCTCCTCCAGTGACTAATGTCCCCTCCAGTTTGTAGTACTACTTTGGCTAATAGGATGTGCAACTGTAATAGTGGGCAGATCCAAAATGGTGACACTATCTCAGCTATACCATTGACATTGCCCTGTCAGATGAGCCTATTCAGACATACAGTATGTCAGCTACTCATCGGTATGGCATTTCTGCAGCTGGCTCTTTGGAGGTCCACAGTTGCAGTAGGTGAAGAAGGTGCCTGTGAACAACAAGTGAAGGAGTTAACACTCTCACAAATCACCTCCTGGTTAACTTAATTGTTGCTGTGACTCCCTCCCCCCTGTGTGTGTGTGTGTGTGTGTGTGTGTGTGTGTGTGTGTGTGTGTGTGTGTGTGTGTGTGTGTGTGTGTGTGTGTGTGTGTGTGTGTGTGTGTGTGTGTGTGTGTGTGTGTGTGTGAAAAGGGGGTGGGGGATGTATTTGACTGTTAGTTGAGGCTCTCGTTAGAAGAAGCAGAGCTGCTCCGAGTCTGCGTCCCAAATCACACCCTATTCCCTACATGTACTACTGTAGACCAGAGCCCCGTGGCACTAGTGCACGGTGCGCCGCGGAGCGAAAACAGGTGCCATTTGGAACACAGGCTCAGTCTTATAGGCGGTAGCATGTGTCCCTGCAGCTCCTGGCATGTCAGACGAGACATTTGCTCAGATGATCTCCCTTTGTAAAGGTGGAAGACAGTCATGTGATGAGGTGCTTTGAAAGAGAGAGAGAAAAGGGGCCCGCTGACATTACCAATAATGAGGAAAACAACGGTGGAAGATGCCGAAGGGGACACTCCGACATTTCACATCTGCAGCTCACCATTTTCAAGGTAGTTGGTGGTTAGTAGTCACTATTCAGTCATATGTGGTAGAATATCAACCCTATTTTTTATGGTACCTGAAGCACTCCAATGTGTTCCTATTCTATTCAACGGCACATTGCTGTTGTAGTGCAGCCAAGCTTGGAAAATGTGCTTGCACCTATCATTGCCTTATTAGTGACTCTGTCTCAGCATATCTTCAAAGAGAGACTTAGTGGCTTACAGTCCTACTCAGGGCGGCTCAGGTGTGTTTAAATCAGCGCTGGTGAGACAAACTCAGCTGCTCTCAACTCAAGGCTAATTCCATGCTTCTATATGGAGTGCCAGGTTTGTGTACACTGTACAGGTCCTGACTGAAAAACATCCACATGGTTTTTTAAAAATCTCTCCCCAGAACCTTGACACTCAGGGATGACAGAAAGATAAAAGAGACACTTGGAATGTGTGGACACATTGGAAATTAATTCCACATGCTTTCGTTCCAATGTCATCGTGAGACATGATCAGCTTCGTTGAATTATTTTCTGATACCGCTCATTTGAAGAGCTTTCGCCATTTCTCAGCCAAAGGGAGTGAACAAAGTACAGTATGTTCATCTTTGATTAGCATCCAGTTGGAGGGATCTGAAGTTGTTCGCTTGGTTGTTGCTTAGTAAACACAGTTGACCTTTGGCATGTAAATGTTATGAATTCGATGTAGTATTTACAGCTAATTGGGAATGACTGAATTCATTCACAAAGAGCTGCCGTATTACAGTGCCTTTCACACAGAATGCTCATGTCCGTCTAGAAGGATAACCTACCTTTCACACAGAATGCTCATGTCCGTCTAGAATGATAACCTACCTTTCACACAGAATGCTCATGTCCGTCTAGAATGATAACCTACCTTTCACACAGAATGCTCATGTCCGTCTAGAATGATAACCTACCTTTCACACAGAATCAAATCAAATCAAATCAAATGTATTTATATAGCCCTTCGTACATCAGCTGATATCTCAAAGTGCTGTACAGAAACCCAGCCTAAAACCCCAAACAGCAAGCAATGCAGGTGTAGGAGCACGGTGGCTAGGAAAAACTCCCTAGAAAGGCCAAAACCTAGGAAGAAACCTAGAGAGGAACCAGGCTATGTGGGGTGGCCAGTCCTCTTCTGGCTGTGCCGGGTGGAGATTATAACAGAACATGGCCAAGATGTTCAAATGTTCATAAATGACCAGCATGGTCGAATAATAATAAGGCAGAACAGTTGAAACTGGAGCAGCAGCACAGTCAGGTGGACTGGGGACAGCAAGGAGTCATCATGTCAGGTATTCCTGGGGCATGGTCCTAGGGCTCAGGTCCTCCGAGAGAGAGAAAGAAAGAGAGAATTAGAGAGAGCATATGTGGGATGGCCAGTCCTCTTCTGGCTGTGCCGGGTGGAGATTATAACAGAACATGGCCAAGATGTTCAAATGTTCATAAATGACCAGCATGGTCGAATAATAATAAGGCAGAACAGTTGAAACTGGAGCAGCAGCACGGCCAGGTGGACTGGGGACAGCAAGGAGTCATCATGCCAGGTAGTCCTGGGGCATGGTCCTAGGGCTCAGGTCCTCCGAGAGAGAGAAAGAGAGAAGGAGAGAATTAGAGAACGCACACTTAGATTCACACAGGACACCGAATAGGACAGGAGAAGTACTCCAGATATAACAAACTGACCCTAGCCCCCCGACACATAAACTACTGCAGCATAAATACTGGAGGCTGAGACAGGAGGGGTCAGGAGACACTGTGGCCCCATCCGAGGACACCCCCGGACAGGGCCAAACAGGAAGGATATAACCCCACCCACTTTGCCAAAGCACAGCCCCCACACCACTAGAGGGATATCTTCAACCACCAACTTACCATCCTGAGACGAGGCTGAGTATAGCCCACAAAGACCTCCGCCACGGCACAACCCAAGGGGGGGGGGGGGGGGGCAACCCAGACAGGATGACCACATCAGTGAATCAACCCACTCAAGTGACGCACCCCCTCCAGGGACGGCATGAGAGAGCCCCAGTAAGCCAGTGACTCAGCCCCTGTAGTAGGGTTAGAGGCAGAGAATCCCAGTGGAAAGAGGGGAACCGGCCAGGCAGAGACAGCAAGGGCGGTTCGTTGCTCCAGAGCCTTTCCGTTCACCCTCCCACTCCTGGGCCAGACTACACTCAATCATATGACCCACTGAAGAGATGAGTCTTCAGTAGAGACTTAAAGGTTAGGACCGAGTTTGCGTCTCTGACATGGGTAGGCAGACCGTTCCATAAAAATGGAGCTCTATAGGAGAAAGCCCTGCCTCCAGCTGTTTGCTTAGAAATTCTAGGGACAATTAGGAGGCCTGCGTCTTGTGACCGTAGCGTACGTGTAGGTATGTACGGCAGGACCAAATCAGAGAGATAGGTAGGAGCAAGCCCATGTAATGCTTTGTAGGTTAGCAGTAAAACCTTGAAATCAGCCCTTGCTTTGGCAGGAAGCCAGTGTAGAGAGGCTAGCACTGCTCACGTCCTTCTAGAATGATAACCTACCTTTCACACAGAATGGTCATGTCCGTCTAGAATGATAACCTACCTTTCACACAGAATGCTCCTGTCCGTCTAGAATGATAACCTACCTCGGGAATTGTCCGCTTCAAATTCCAAATAGCCCATGGATCCAATGTTCCAACACATGGAATACTTGAATTACTTCCATTATCACAAGCCTTGCCTGTCTTTTCCCTTCGTGAGCATCCAAGGCATCGTCTGCCTATCATACTTTATTACTTTGCATCCCTCTGATGACGCTCAGAAACCTAAAGAACCAGCAGCAGGCCTTTTTTTGCTTTGAGTCTTTAAGCAGCGTATGATTTCTAAATCCACTTTCTTATTAGTGCTCCTGGCCTTTTTTAAATGACCCTCCCGGGTATATGGAAGCTTGATGAGGTTCAGAAATGAATGGAAGGAAAGGAGGAGGGGGAGTAGGGAGGGATGGAGGGAAGAAAAGAGCTTTGAGGAAGAGTGCTGTTTGCGCTTTGCCCCCGAGAGTGAATGAGGAGTTTTCTTTGAGGGCTGGGTGGTAGGCGTTATGGGGGCCGGGTGGTAGGCAGTATGAAGGCTGGGTGGTAGGCGTTATGAGGGCCAGGTGGTAGGCAGTATGAAGGCTGGGTGGTAGGCGTTATGAGGGCCGGGTGGTAGGCAGTATGAAGGCTGGGTGGTAGGCAGTATGAAGGCTGGGTGGTAGGCATTATGAAGGCTGGGTGGTAGGCATTATGAGGGCCGGGTCGTAGGCAGTATGAAGGCTGGGTGGTAGGCGTTATGAGGGCCGGGTGGTAGGCAGTATGAAGGCTGGGTGGTAGGCGTTATGAGGGCCCGGTGGTAGGCGTTATGAGGGCCGGGTGGTAGGCAGTATGAAGGCTGGGTGGTAGGCAGTATGAAGGCTGGGTGGTAGGCGTTATGAGGGCCAGGTGGTAGGCAGTATGAAGGCTGGGTGGTAGGCATTATGAAGGCTGGGTGGTAGGCGTTTTGAGGGCCGGGTGGTAGGCAGTATGAAGACTGGGTGGTAGGCAGTATGAAGGCTGGGTGGTAGGCAGTATCAGGGCCGGGTAGTAGGCAGTATCAGGGTCGGGTGGTAGGCAGTATGAAGGCTGGGTAGTAGGCAGTATGAAGGCTGGGCGGTAGGCAGTATGAAGGCCGGGTGGAAGGCAGTATGAAGGTCGGGTGGTAGGCAGTATGAAGGCTGGGTGGAAGGCAGTATGAAGGTCGGGTGGTAGGCAGTATGAAGGCTGGGTGGTAGGCAGTATGAAGGTCGGGTGGTAGGCTGTATCAGGACCGGGTGGTAGGCATTATGGGGGCCGGGCATTTGGCGATATGAGGGCCCAATAGCTGGATGACTGGCTCCCCTACTACCTAAGGTGTGTTTGCTGTTGCTGTTGAAGTATCAGTCTCGAACGCAGCCCTAATTAAAGCTGTCACGGCTGGGCGCCTGCAGAGATAATGTTCTATTATTATAGTAATTTGTTTCAATTAAACGCTCAGTGATTTTACAATAACAATTGTGAATCTCAGTCAGTGAGACATCACTCTCAAACAGGTTTGCTCCAATCAGGGAGGGTGTGAACAGGGGGATTGAAGGCTTAGTTAGTCTGGGCAGTAAAGTAGGGGCGCTATTCAATCACACTGCGTTTGTACATTGTGTGAAAATGCTTTCTTCAGCCAAAGGAATACATTGAGACCATCCTCCGCTCATGCTGTTTCTCTGTTTGACATGACAATGCTATGTATGGCCACACATACTGACAATGCTATGTATGGCCACACATACTGACAATGCTATGTATGGCCACGCATACTGACAATGCTATGTATGGCCACGCATACTGACAATGCTATGTATGGCCACGCATACTGACAATGCTATGTATGGCCACGCATACTGACAATGCTATGTATGGCCACACATACTGACAATGCTATGTATGGCCACACATACTGACAATGCTATGTATGGCCACGCATACTGACAATGCTATGTATGGCCACGCATACTGACAATGCTATGTATGGCCACGCATACTGACAATGCTATGTATGGCCACGCATACCGACAATGCTATGTATGGCCACACATACTGACAATGCTATGTATGGCCACACATACTGACAATGCTATGTATGGCCACACATACTGACAATGCTATGTATGGCCACACATACTGACAATGCTATGTATGGCCACACATACTGACAATGCTATGTATGGCCACGCATACTGACAATGCTATGTATGGCCACGCATACTGACAATGCTATGTATGGCCACGTATACTGACAATGCTATGTATGGCCACGTATACTGACAATGCTATGTATGGCCACACATACTGACAATGCTATGTATGGCCACACATACTGACAATGCTATGTATGGCCACACATACTGACAATGCTATGTATGGCCACACATACTGACAATGCTATGTATGGCCACGCATACTGACAATGCTATGTATGGCCACGCATACTGACAATGCTATGTATGGCCACGCATACTGACAATGCTATGTATGGCCACGCATACCGACAATGCTATGTATGGCCATGCATACTGACAATGCTATGTATGGCCACGCATACCGACAATGCTATGTATGGCCATGCATACTGACAATGCTATGTATGGCCACACATACTGACAATGCTATGTATGGCCACGCATACCGACAATGCTATGTATGGCCACGCATACTGACAATGCTATGTATGGCCACACATACTGACAATGCTATGTATGGCCATGCATACTGACAATGCTATGTATGGCCACGCATACTGACAATGCTATGTATGGCCACGCATACTGACAATGCTATGTATGGCCACACATACTGACAATGCTATGTATGGCCACACATACTGACAATGCTATGTATGGCCACACATACTGACAATGCTATGTATGGCCACACATACTGACAATGCTATGTATGGCCACACATACTGACAATGCTATGTATGGCCACACATACTGACAATGCTATGTATGGCCACACATACTGACAATGCTATGTATGGCCACACATACTGACAATGCTATGTATGGCCACACATACTGACAATGCTATGTATGGCCACACATACTGACAATGCTATGTATGGCCACACATACTGACAATGCTATGTATGGCCACACATACTGACAATGCTATGTATGGCCACGCATACTGACAATGCTATGTATGGCCACACATACTGACAATGCTATGTATGGCCACACATACTGACAATGCTATGTATGGCCACACATACTGACAATGCTATGTATGGCCACACATACTGACAATGCTATGTATGGCCACGCATACTGACAATGCTATGTTTGGCCACACATACTGACAATGCTATGTATGGCCACACATACTGACAATGCTATGTATGGCCACACATACTGACAATGCTATGTATGGCCACACATACTGACAATGCTATGTATGGCCACGCATACTGACAATGCTATGTATGGCCACGCATACTGACAATGCTATGTATGGCCACGCATACTGACAATGCTATGTATGGCCACACATACTGACAATGCTATGTATGGCCACGCATACTGACAATGCTATGTATGGCCACGCATACTGACAATGCTATGTATGGCCACGCATACTGACAATGCTATGTATGGCCACGCATACTGACAATGCTATGTATGGCCACACATACTGACAATGCTATGTATGGCCACACATACTGACAATGCTATGTATGGCCACGCATACTGACAATGCTATGTATGGCCACGCATACTGACAATGCTATGTATGGCCACGCATACTGACAATGCTATGTATGGCCACGCATACTGACAATGCTATGTATGGCCACGCATACCGACAATGCTATGTATGGCCACACATACTGACAATGCTATGTATGGCCACACATACTGACAATGCTATGTATGGCCACACATACTGACAATGCTATGTATGGCCACACATACTGACAATGCTATGTATGGCCACACATACTGACAATGCTATGTATGGCCACGCATACTGACAATGCTATGTATGGCCACGCATACTGACAATGCTATGTATGGCCACGTATACTGACAATGCTATGTATGGCCACGTATACTGACAATGCTATGTATGGCCACACATACTGACAATGCTATGTATGGCCACACATACTGACAATGCTATGTATGGCCACACATACTGACAATGCTATGTATGGCCACACATACTGACAATGCTATGTATGGCCACGCATACTGACAATGCTATGTATGGCCACGCATACTGACAATGCTATGTATGGCCACGCATACTGACAATGCTATGTATGGCCACGCATACCGACAATGCTATGTATGGCCATGCATACTGACAATGCTATGTATGGCCACGCATACCGACAATGCTATGTATGGCCATGCATACTGACAATGCTATGTATGGCCACACATACTGACAATGCTATGTATGGCCACGCATACCGACAATGCTATGTATGGCCATGCATACTGACAATGCTATGTATGGCCACACATACTGACAATGCTATGTATGGCCATGCATACTGACAATGCTATGTATGGCCACGCATACTGACAATGCTATGTATGGCCACGCATACTGACAATGCTATGTATGGCCACACATACTGACAATGCTATGTATGGCCACACATACTGACAATGCTATGTATGGCCACACATACTGACAATGCTATGTATGGCCACACATACTGACAATGCTATGTATGGCCACACATACTGACAATGCTATGTATGGCCACACATACTGACAATGCTATGTATGGCCACACATACTGACAATGCTATGTATGGCCACACATACTGACAATGCTATGTATGGCCACACATACTGACAATGCTATGTATGGCCACACATACTGACAATGCTATGTATGGCCACACATACTGACAATGCTATGTATGGCCACGCATACTGACAATGCTATGTATGGCCACACATACTGACAATGCTATGTATGGCCACACATACTGACAATGCTATGTATGGCCACACATACTGACAATGCTATGTATGGCCACGCATACTGACAATGCTATGTATGGCCACACATACTGACAATGCTATGTATGGCCACACATACTGACAATGCTATGTATGGCCACGCATACTGACAATGCTATGTATGGCCACGCATACTGACAATGCTATGTATGGCCACGCATACTGACAATGCTATGTATGGCCACACATACTGACAATGCTATGTATGGCCACACATACTGACAATGCTATGTATGGCCACACATACTGACAATGCTATGTATGGCCACACATACTGACAATGCTATGTATGGCCACACATACTGACAATGCTATGTATGGCCACGCTTACTGCAATCCTACCATTCCAATACAATACTACAATGAGCAAATAGTCCATGCATAGTGGTGGTCCAGTCAATGTTATTGTATAGTATTTAATCAATCAGTCAAATGTATTTATAAAGCCCTTCTTACATCAGCTGATGTCACAAAGTGCTGTCCAGAAACCCAGCTTAAAACCCCAAACAGCAAGCAATGCAGATATAGAAGCACAGTGGCTAGGAAAAACTCCCTAGAAAGGCCGCAACCTCGGAAGAAACCCAGAGAGTAACCAGGCTATGAGGGGTGGCCAGTCCTCTTCTGGCTGTGCCGGGTGGAGATTATAACAGAACATGGCCAAGATGTTCAAATGTTCATAGATGACCAGCAGGGTCAAATAATAATAATCACAGTGGTTGTAGGAGGGTGCAACAGGTCAGCACCTCAGGAGTAAATGTCAGTTGGCTTTTCATAGCCGATCATTCAGAGTATCTCTATCGCTCCTGCTGTCTCTAGAGAGTTGAAAACAGCAGGTCTGGGACAGGTAGCACATCCAGTGAACAGGTCAGGGTTCCATAGCTGCAGGCAGAACAGTTGAAACTGGAGCAGCAGCACAATATTAGTATTGGCTCCTAAAAGTGGTCCTTTGTAGCTCAGCTGGTTTAGAATGGTGGTTGTAACCCCAGGTTAATGGGTTTGATTCCTGGGCCCACCGTTTTATGTAAAATATGAATTGGATTGCATGTGTTATATGTTCATATTGTCTCTTTAGCCCTCTAGTTATTGGGTCCTAAATACAATTACACATATGGAGATGATTTGAATCATGTGAATTCATTCTTAGGACAAAAAGTAAGAAGTATCCATTCCATACTGCCTCTCTCTGTGAAGCTCTAGCTCTGTAATTTCCTTCAATGTGGTATTACAGTTGCTGGTCAGATCTCCTTAGCTAAATCATATGGTGCAGGCAATCTGAGCTGCGACGAAACCATTTCAAAGGTAAAGCTAGAGGATCATAAGCTTTCTGATGTCCCGTCATAATTGGAAAGCTTTTGTTATTTGACTCTCATTTCACTATGATGCACAGGATGTGAATACAAAACATGGCAACCATAACAACAGCGGAGAGAGGGAAACAGATTTGCCCCAAAGTTTTGTCCTGCTTGCCTTTGCATCACAGTTAGGGTCAGCTGGCTGTTCATTCTGGACGTTGGAAATGCAATATCAAACTGTCTGAAGGCTTTGTGTGTGTGTATGCATACATACATGTGTTTGTGTGACTTTTACATCCAGAAGTGTAAAAGAATAAAGCGAAATTCTCCTTTCACAATGGAGATGGCTAATTTATTACATCATCGCCCGTTGCATCATCATTGCCCTATTAGAATGAAGAGAACATGTTGTCTGTCTGTCCTGGGGGGGATGCGAGTCAGACAGTAATGGCCAAATGAAGCCTGTTACCCAGACACCACCCCCCCACGTACAGCGATGATACCGTTTACGAATTAGCATACAGTACCTATGGCAACAGGCAACCTTTGTGAGACTCCGTCATAATGTTTGTACAGCCATCACCCACCTACTTTATTTAGCTCAGGGTGACTGCTTTCTCTCTCTCTCTCTCTCTGAGTCTGAAATGGCAAACAGAAAACACTCCAAAACATTTAATAAAAGTGCCTTAAAGATAACTATTTGGTTAGACAACTGTTGTGTAATTACGTGACTGGTGGGTGACTGGTGATCATGTCGCGTTGCACTAATAGGGTTTCTACATGTACTGTATAGAGGGTCTTCATTATGGTGTTCATATCTTAATGCCGTGAAATGTAAAAGGTAATACTCTACTGAACAGAAATATAAAACAACAACATAAAGTGTTGGTCCCATGGTTCATGAGCTGAAATAAAACATCCCAGAGACATGAAAAGTGTTGGTCCCATGGTTCATGAGCTGAAATAAAACATC
This sequence comes from Oncorhynchus clarkii lewisi, assembly GCF_045791955.1. Lineage (NCBI taxonomy): Eukaryota > Metazoa > Chordata > Actinopteri > Salmoniformes > Salmonidae > Oncorhynchus > Oncorhynchus clarkii. The sequence continues at coordinate 75,054,714 of NC_092153.1, forward strand.
CCAGAAATATTCAATAAAATATTTCTCTAAAATGTTGTACACAAATTTGTTTACATTTCTGTTAGTGAGCATTTCTCCTTTACCAAGATAATCCATCCACCTGACAGGTGTGACATATCAAGAAGCTGATTAAACAGCATGATCATTACTCAGGTGTACCTTGTTCTGGGGACAATAAATGGTTGTCACACCAGATACTGACTACGCCCCTCTGATCCACACCCCTGCCTTTTTTAAAGTTATCTGTGACCAACAGATGTGTATCTGTATTTCCAGTCATGTGAAATCCATAGTTTAGGGCCTAATGAATATATTTCAATTGACTGATTTCCTTATATGAACTGTAACTCAATAACATCCCCAACAATTGTTGAGTTTATATTTTTGTTCAGTGTATTAAAAAGACGCGTTCTGTACTGCTCCTTAGTTTTTAGAGGGCCAAATTCAATTTCTTTGAATTGACAACATGCAAAAGAAACTACAGTGTACGTTGTATATGTTTACCTTATACATGGATGAAACCCCTTAGTTTCAATTGACACGATGCTTCTGCTGTTTACTTCTCAATGTACCTTTTGCTCCCATAATTGCTATTTTCTTGTGTTGGCGTGGTTTTGGTGATTGCACAAGGGAATACAGTCGATACAGTGTTTGCACACACTATCAGAACCAAATGCAAGGTGTACTAACCTTGGTGCATTCATTCAACTCATTTCTCACAAAGAGATGCCTTTTATTTGCAATATATGAGGAGAAGAGAATATATTTTAGAAATGAACTATTTTAAGAGTTTAGATTTGTAATAAATTCACAGTCTGAAGCTCCTGACATGTATAAATACTACAACATCCTGCTTTCCAAGTGATTGATCAACTAATCAGGTTTATAAGGTCATATTTTGTATAATATTACTATCTGACTTTTATGCCCCATATTTTACATTTGGGCACTCAGCTTTAGTGAAAAAGGAACTAGAATTTAAGCAAATGCTACGAAGAACCAGTTAGAATATGAATAGTGGCAAAATGTGTCTATTACTGCATTCCAAACAAATATCATGAATTATTCATGTTTGATTGAAAGGGAAATGATTGAGTAGCCTGCTATGGCCTCTTCTTCCTCAAACAATAAGAATTAGATAGGTAATTCCTCTTGTTCCAAGAACCCCGCCACAGTTCTATTAGAACAGATAGATCCAAATAGGAAACTACAGAGGACCCCTGTACCTTGCCACTCTATTACTTTTCTGTTCCACAGGTCTCTTTTGTTTGTTTATATGAAGCATAGTGTGCTCAGATTAAAGGGTGATCATTTCACCCAGAGGCTGTTGCTATGGAAATAGGTCTGCAGTAGTTATAATAGGCCATTCGTGTTTGATTAATTGTTTTTTCAACGCTTCTTGGTTTGTGAAGACCCTTAAAGAGCATCTCCACCGAAAATGGACAATTTATGGATTTTTTTTCTTCCCTTTCTCTTTTTTTGCTAAAGCTATTCACCATGTTTGAAAAGTGGAGTGATGGTGTTTTGAATTATGATTTGAGTTTGGAAAATACTGTTTTGTGTTGGGGTGAGGTTAAAATACGGTTATTTGAAATGCAAGAGGAATGTCTTTGTTCAGGCAGCTTTTTGTAAGCTGCTGCTGAGGGAAACAAAAAAAATCTTAAGTCCTGTAAATATTTTGGGGGTTTTCAAAGCATAGAGTCTGTTAAACATTACATTACCAGTACATTTTATTTCTCAGCAACCTGCTGGGGCCAATTATGATTACAGCGCTGTAGACCCTTCATCTCAGAGGCTCTACTTGTGTTGATCAAGATCTCATATGCTAGGGCCCCTGCAATTAGATCTTTTTAGCACAGCACTAATGTGTAATGTATTATTTAACTCATGAATGTTTAACAGGGCTTATAAATGCTAGTTGATCACTTTCTGATCTGTAAATTGACAAACATTCCCAAGTTATGCTTGCATTACGGCCTGCTTTGGCTCGTGGATGTCCTGATAGATTTTGAATGTATTTTTATTGTAGATCTGTTAGACTACTAAGGGTGTTACTTCATGAGGACTCTCTTTAATCAGTTGAAAGCATGTATCCTCCTTTAAATGGGTCAACTTCCAAAAATTAACTTGGAAGTGCAGTATTTTTTCTACTTGAATGACCAACCAGAGTAATTTTAGTCTATAGGCTAATGTTCTATGAGCAGAGCTTGTGCTGTGAACCATCCTGGTAGTGGAAAATCAGAGTAAACGTTGACCATGTTGTGCTCTGAACCATCCTGGTAGTGGAAAATCAGAGTAAACGTTGACCATGTTGTGCTCTGAACCATCCTGGTAGTGGAAAATCAGACTAAACGTTGACCATGTTGTCACCTGGGGTCCCAAATTATCCTGATGATGTCATACAGTGGCAAGACGCCTCCCACCTCACTTTGAACATACTTTGAACATTATGTGATTTATTCAGTTGGGTTTGGAACAGATAGTCTTTGATTGCTGATTGCTGGTGTGATTGTTGGTGTGGTTGTTGGTGTGATTGTTGGTGTGGTTGTTGGTGTGATTGTTGGTGTGATTGCTGGTGTGATTGTTGGTGTGATTAATGATACTGTATGTTGTTCAAGGTCATTTGCACCTCAGCACTAGACTTGACATTTAACACATCAAATCTTGCCTCAAAGCACAATCAAGATAAAAATGGCCAGAAAAGTGCAATTTAGTGGAGGAACTCATGGTGTGTGTTTCAATTGTGACTGAGGAGAGTGGGAAAATCAAGATAAGTTGGCTTCCGACCAGTCCTAAGGAGATCAGTGGGACCAGTGAACCTGGGAACGACACACTCACTTTCTCTGATCTCCTACCTACCGCTTTCCCTCCTTAACGCAGGCGCCAAGTTTTTAGGCAAATTGGGAATAATTGGGAATATACTGTACATTTGATGAAGTTAAAATAGTAAAGCTGGTCTTCTTCTCTCACCCAGATCCAGGAGATGACTCGCCACGACGGCTCACATTATGACCTCAGCCGTCACAACCCCCATCTGATAAACATGTCACCTAGGATACTGTCCCATCAGCCCATGAGTGCACTGTCTCAACTGAACTCTCAGGTTGGCCGGAGCGCTCTTACCCATGGTTCTCCCTCACCTCCTGGAAGTAAATCAGCCACACCCTCTCCCTCGAGCTCTACACAGGAAGAGGAAACCGATTCCCACCATAAGGTACTGATGTGTCAATGCTTCTTTGATTTCGCTGAATCTAGGGAAAGTCAGGGTGTTGCTGTCGTTGGTATTGGGTGTTGCACGGCTGAAGGAAATTGTCAAATAGTGGTTAATCTATAACTAGATTTTTTTTCAGACAGGATTGTGTGAATTTGTGTATGTATGGCAGAATGACAGTGATTTTATGGCAATTATTCAACAAGCTAGTGTATTTCTGAGAGCCTACGTATCTCCAATCTCATAGGTAATAAAGGACCATCTGGTGTTTTTTTAAATATTGGCTTCAAATCCTAGTTCAAACTGAAAGTAATGCAGCTTTTTATTTTTTATTTTTGTTATAATTGTTTTGCTGTCTAAATAATTTCACTTGAATTGTTCCCGTAATGTGGGATTTGCTGAGAATCTGTTATCACCATGTCACCTCCTTAATTGCACATTGTTAATTGTCACATCAAGATAGGATCATGGACAAACAACTTCTTACTCCCTTTCCAGTTATGTTGTGGATCATTTTGCTTAAATTCCCTTGTTGCTTTATATATGTTCACATAACTGGTATTGTTGCTGTTCTCTAGGCCCTCTCCATAGCGATTAACAGAAGCTCTGTTCAATTCTTTATATTGCAGCAATGGCAACAGGGATGCATTTGGATGTTTTCGTCTGTAATACGTCTGTAATACGTCTCTATTAGATATGGGAGATAGAACTTGAGGCAACGTACTGTAGTTCCAAACCAAATGTCTTGAAGCAGCACTCTTCTATATTGTGTACTGTAGTGTTCTAGACCTCTACACACCTATCAATAGATGTGTTTCTCCGCTGTGGGGTAAACAAGTTGAAAAGGACAGGAAAGCTTGAGGGAGTATATGTGTGCCTCAATCCCTCACAGCTCTTTCATTTGAAACAAGGACACAGGAATAAATACTCAATAAGTGACATTAATTTAATTTATGTAAATCCATACAACAGAGCATACAGAAATGACTCACCAATCAGGACTCTCATTGGATTTGTTTCCATTAACCTGGGGGATTAGAAAAGAAGAACATGAACGTGTAATTGAATCCGGGGGTTTCTATAGTGTTGTTGCATATTTATCAGCCTCAAGCACAGAGTGATACAACGTTAGACCAGCACATTTTCTGCAACACAATATTTTCTCCACCATACAAGCTCCCCACTGTGCATGACTGTCCATGTATGAATAAAAAACGATTACCATCAGTATATAATTCCATTAGCCTCCAATGTATTCAACATCCACATCAAAGCTAGTAGAAACAGAGGTGATTTTGAATACATTTTGCTCCGTTGCACAAAAGTTGGAATCTATTATCGTAATGAAAGTCTTTAAAGAAGACTGCCGTCGAGAATGTTAGGTGAGAAATGTGCAGTTTTACCTAGTCCGGGGAGAAATGCGTTTGAGTTGTTTTGATAAATCATTTTTGACAATGTAAACAACGTATTGCTGAAGAAAGACGCCCAGTTTAAGTTGGAATGGATAATGGTAGTGTTATATTAGGTTTGAGAGACTGAATCTCAGTTTATTTTCATAGAGTACAATTCAAAGCAGAAGAGTATCATACTGTAAATACATGTTCTTACAAGTAAATACAATGTTCTGTGTTTGATGTGAACAGGTTTATCTTGTGACATTGAATGTTTCTTTCCTGAGAATTCTAAATCAAACCGAGTTGTTTGCAATTTCTTTTTCCACTGTGGATGTCTCAATTACTTGCAATGGATTTAATCAAACAAGTCATTACGATGAAAATGGAGTCTAAATTAGTTTTCTTTTGTTTTTCGCAGCAAAAGTTCATAAACATTATTGTCTATTAACTTAGTAAGTAAGATAAGAGGTAAGTCATACTTATGCTTACACTGGACTGGCAACTCATCTCTTGATGTTGGAGATGCAAGCTTGTTTGAGCTGTCTGGTGGGCATTGACACGGATGAGTTGGCACACTGACCATGTTCATTTGTCTACGTGAGGCAGTGAAACGTTACCAACGGAAGGAGCTGTGCACTGAGGTGTGAAGTGAGAGGAGTGGGGAGTGTCTTGTCACTGTGTTCTGTTGCTCTCCTCAGGTAGTAGAGAGGAGAATGTACATAATGATAGCATACCATTGTGGAGAGCACTGTCGAAAGGGAACAGTTGATACTGCGTTTCTTACCCGTGTCATACAGTATAATTCTCTGTGAGTGAGCAGTTGTCTTATTGTTCAGTCTTCAAACAGAAAGACAGGAGACAAATGCATAGTTTTTTAAAATCTTCTTCCAGATGACGGGCGAGAAGCGGCCTTCCTCAGAGATGATGAAGCCCAAGACCAAACCGCAGAAGAAGAAGAAGAAAAAGGACCCCAACGAGCCGTCGAAACCCGTGTCGGCCTACGCCCTCTTCTTCAGGGACACCCAGGCGGCCATCAAGAGCTCCAACCCCAACGCCACCTTTGGGGACGTGTCCAAGATCGTGGCCTCCATGTGGGACAGCCTGGGAGAGGAGGCAAAACAGGTGCACACCAATACATACACGTTTATACACACACACACTGAACACAAACACCAATACATACACATTTATACACACACACACTGAACACACACATGGGGTGGCAGGGTAGCCTAGTGGTTAGAGCGTTGGACTAGTAACCGAAAGGTTGCAAGTTCAAACCCCTGAGCTGACAAGGTACAAATCTGTCGTTCTGCCCCTGAACAAGGCAACCCACTGTTCCTAGGCCGTCATTGAAAATAAGAATTTGTTCTTAACTGACTTGCCTAGTTAAATAAATAAAAAATACAGACATGTTTATACACACACACACACACCAATACATACACGTTTATACACACGCACCAATACATACATGTTTAAACACACACACCAATACATACATGTTCATGCACACTGAACACACACACCAATACACAAACGTGTATTCACACGCACCAATACATACATGTTTATGCACACTGAACACACACACCAATACATACACGTTTATACACACACACACCAATACATACATACATGTTTATACACACACACTGATCACATACATATACACATACATACACGTTTATACACACACACACCCACACACTCCGAAATGAGTGGATAAAGTTTTGCAGCTCTTAATGACATATGACAAACATATATATATATATATATATATATATATATATATATATATATATATATATATATATATATATATATATACAGTCCTGGCCAAAAGTTTGGAGAATGACACAAATATAAATTTTCACAAAGTCTACAACCTCAGTTTGTATAATAGCAATTTGCATATACTCCAGAATGTTATGAAGAGTGATCAGACGAATTGCAATTAATTGTCAAGTTCCTCTTTGTCATGCAAATGAACTGAATCCCCAAAAAATATTTCCACTGCATTTCAGCCCTGCCACAAAAGGACCAGCTGACATCATGTCAGTGATTATCTCGTTAACACAGGTGTGAGTGTTGACGAGAACAAGGCTGGAGATCACTCTGTCATGCTGATTGAGTTTGAATAACAGACTGGAAGCTTCAAAAGGAGGGTGGTGCTTATAATCATTGTTTTGTCAGTCATGGTTACCTGCAAGGAAACACGTGCCGTCATCATTGCTTTGCACAAAAATGCCTTTTCCAGGCAAGGATATTGCTGCCAGTAAGATTGCACCTAAATCAACCATTTATCGGATCATCAAGACCTTCAAGGAGAGCGGTTCAATTGTTGTGAAGAAGGCTTCAGGGCGCCCAAGAAAGTCCAGCAAGCGCCAGGACCGTCTCCTAAAGTTGATTCAGCTGAAGGGATCAGGGTACCAGCAGTACAGAGCTTGCTCAGGAATGGCAGCAGGCAGGTGTGAGTGCATCTGCACGCACAGTGAGATGAAGACTTTTGGAGGATGGCCTAGTGTCAAGAAAGGCAGCAAAGAAGCCACTTCTCTCCAGGAAAAACATCAGGAACAGACTGATATTCTGCAAAAGGTACAGGGATTGGACTGCTGAGGACTGGGGTAAAGTCATTTTCACTGATGAATCCCCTTTCCGAATGTTTGGGGCATCCGGAATAAAGCTTGTCCGGAGAAGACAAGGTGAGCGCTACCATCAGTCCTGTGTCATGCCAACAGTAAAGGATCCTGAGACCATTCATGTGTGGGGTTGCTTCTCAGCCAAGGGAGTGGGCTCACTCACAATTTTGCCTAAGAACACAGCCATGAATAAAGAATCGTACCAACACATCCTCTGAGAGAAACTTCTCCCAACCATCCAGGAACAGTTTGGTGACGAACACTGCCTTTTCCAGCATGATGGAGAACCTTGCCATAAGGCAAAAGTGATAACTAAGTGGCTCGGGGAACAAAACATCAATATTTAGGGTCCATGGGTAGGAAACTCTCCAGACCTTAATCCCATTGAGAACCTGTGGTCAATCCTCAAGAGGCGTGTGGACAAACAAAAAAAACAAATTCTGACAAACTCCAAGCATTGATTATGCAAGAATGGGCTGCCATCAGTCAGGATGTGGCCCAGAAGTTAATTGACAGCATGCCAGGGCAGATTGCAGAGGTCTTAAAAAATACTCTTTGCATCAACTTCATGTAATTGTCAATAAAAGCCTTTGACACATGAAATGCTTGTAATTATACTTCAGTATTCCATAGTAACATCTGACAAAAATATCTAAAGACACTGAGGCAGCAAACTTTGTGGAAATTAATATTTGTGTCCTTCTCAAAAGTTTTGGCCACGACTGTATGTATGTATATATATAGATATATGATCAGTGAAACACAACATAAAGATACACAACAGGGGCAACCTTCACTTAAGGTGTTTCTTCTAGCCAGAACCATGGAGGCCTACAGTATATTGAAGAAACAGTGTATTTTTTTACCTTTATTTAACTAGGCAATTCAGTTAAGAACACATTTTTATTTTCAGTGACAGCCTAGGAACAGTGGGTTAACTGCCTGTTCAGGGGCAGAATGACAGATTTGTACCTTGTCAGCTGGGGGATTTGAACTTTCAACCTTTAAGTTACTAGTCCAACTTTCTAACCACTAGGCTACCCTGCCACCCCGGCAATAATCCCAATGTAGCTAAATGTCAGTAAACACAGTCATCTCTAGCCAACACCTCACGCGTCTGTCAGAACACGAGCTCCATAGAATCTCCTGTCAATGAGAAGAAATGTTATATTCGTCACAGAAAACAATAGTACCAACAACAAACCTTAGACAATCATCTTTGTTCTCACCATAAAGGGGGAGGCACAATAAAGGCTCATGTCAAAGAAAATCAATATCTCATTTGTAGTCACAAATAGTAGCACATCCATCAACCTTAAAGTGATAGTTCACTTCAAAATCAAAATGTGTCAGAAGTTTCCAGACCTCGTCCATATAGCTGCATCTACGCTACCGATGGTGTGGATATGGACTGATCCCATTAATAGATCCATTTTTAAGCCTGATAACATCTGATGAACTTTGATTTCGGGCTGAACTGTCAACTTAATATCTAATTTATTAGTATCTGTCGATTTCAGCCCATGGGAGGGGTTTGTAGAAGAAATGAATGCTCCCAGATTGTTTCAATGCCGTCTGTTTTTAATGGCATGACGAGCAGTGAAAGGGCATCATGAATGTCATGAAAATGTCCTTATTTGCCTTGATTTGAACTTTGAACTGTGGAACACATACAGGTACAGCAACAGTATCATTTCCATGCATTTCATTTTAATATTTAGCACCTTTATTTACCAATAAATGGTGAATACTGTGAAACACGGCACCATACGAATTGCACCATAGATTAAAAGGGTTGGAAACAAAACAACCAAAGACTAGATACCAAATATTATTCTGAGATAATTGGCTTTAAAGTTCCGAACCCTCATTGGTTTGAATGGTATCAGCAATGTTTATCTTGTATTCTTTTGAACTTAACAACATGCATTGCGGTATTTAGAGTAATACAGTGCATTCGGAAAGTATTCAGACCATTTGACTTTTTCCACATTTTGTTACGTTACAGACTTATTCTAAAATGTATTAAATTGGTTGTATTGCTAATTTATAAAATATTCCAAACTAAAATATCACATTTACATAAGTATTCAGACCCTTTACTCAGTACTTTGTTGAAGCCCCTTTGGCAGCGATTACAACCTTGAGTCTTCTTGGGTATGACGCTACAAGCTTGGCCCACCTGTATTATTTGGGGTGTCTTCCATTCTTCTCTACAGATCCTCTCAAGCTCTGTCAGGTTGGATGAGGAGCGTTGCAGAGATGTTTGATCGGGTTCAAGTCTGAGCTCTGGCTGGGCCACTCAAGGACATTCAGAGACTTGTCCCCAAACCACTCCTGCGTTATCTTGGCTGTGTGCCTAGGGTTGTTGTCCTGTTGGAAGGTGAACCTTCACCCCAGTCTGAGGTCCTGAGCGCTCTGGAGCAGGTTTCCATCAAGGATCTCACAGTACTAGTCTCCCAGTCCCTGCTGCTGAAAAACATCAAAACAATTATGCTACAGTATATAGACAGGTGTGTGCCTTTCCAAATCATGTCCAATCAATTGAATTTACCACAGGTGGACTCATCTCAAGGATGATCAATGGAAACCGGATGCACCTGAACTCAATTTCGAGTCTCATACCAAAGGGTCTGAATACTTATGTAAATTAGGTATTTCTGATTTTTATTTTTAATACATTTGCAAATAAAAAAAAGGTTTTTGCTTTGTCATTATGGGGTATTTTGTGTAGATTGCTGAAGAAAACATTTTATTTAATCCATTTTAGAACAAGGCTGTAAGGTAGCAACGTGGAAAAAGTCCATGGGTCTGAATACTTTCCGAAGGTAGAGAACATTGAACAGAACAAGGCTAATGTAAATAACTACATTTAGACACAAATGCAGATATAACCTTATAGTCCCAAGCTCACAATATGCTTATTTGATGCACGGTTTATGTGACGCATGGTTTATGTGATGCCTGGCTAATGTGATGCCTGGCTAATGTGATGCATGGTTTATGTGATGCATGGTTTATGTGATGCCTGGTTTATGTGATGCATGGTTTATGTGATGCTTGGTTTATGTGATGCCTGGTTTATGTGATGCCTGGTTTATGTGATCCATGGTTTATGTGATGCCTGGCTTATGTCATGCATAGCTTATGTGATGCATGGCTAATGTGATGCCTGGCTTATGTCATGCATAGCTTATGTGATGCATGGCTAATGTGATGCATGGCTTATGTGATGCCTGGCTTATGTGATGCATAGCTTATGTGATGCATGTCGTGTATGAAGGAACGAGATGTTATTCATGAAGTATATACTCAATGTAGATCTCATTATTACACATCAATTACAATGGCAATGCAAGCGTAGTGTAATTACTGTGGATACTCTTTCCCATAGAGTTACAGCAATGTCAAGTTTAAGAAACTTGGACACCATAGCAACAAATGAGATAGTCTGATGATGTCGGTCCAAAACAAGAGTGTTATTTTTAGAATATCCACTCGGGCAGGGACCTATTGCGTGTCAAATAAAAGCACCTGTCTCTATGACAAAGTACATCGCCATCGCACACCGTAAGTGTGTTTTTCCCCAAACCTACTTTATACAGCTGGACATTGGGAGGCTGGGTGTCCTTTTATTTGCAGTTAATTCTTGCCTCCTTCACCAGGCCCTCTTCAGCATGAATCTTCATTTTGCTCCTGACACCCTTGAATGCGAATTCTTCATTTCCTGCACTTTTATTTATATCTGTTGCCCTGGTGATTTGATCATGCTGAGAATACTAGATTAGCAATTGTCTCGTCCTTGAATCCGCCTCAAGGACATCTGTTCCTGAAATGTTATTGTTTGCTCGGTTCTTAACCCTCTGGTGTCCAGGCTCTTTCAACATTTTATGTTCAACACTCTCTTTTCTGATGTAATTTTATTCTCCAAACAAAGATTACATTGAAAGGGATTTGTCCTTCACAGGAGGACAATCTGTAAATAAAAAATAAAAAATAATAATAATAAAAAAGACTGTTAAAGGGAAACTCTTCCGTTGAAATAATCATTTGATATGTTGTCCTATACAGTGTACTCAATTGGGTTGTGCTGTCATGTGTTAAATCACCTTCTTTAGCCTACAACAGCCAAATCAACTTGAGATGATGATACAGATCATCATGATACAAAGTTGATGATTACACATACAGAGATTATGCAAAGGGGAGGAGCTTCTTCCTCTGAGTGACACCATAAATTCTATTAAAAACACTTTCAAACTGATGATTGCTGTTTCTTCTAGAGTTTGACTGTTGTCAGTTCTACAGTACTGATGAGGTGTACTTTCATGCCACAGACCCTCTGGAGCCAGCATAACTAGAATGTAAACACATTCCCTTGCCACAGACATATTTGTTTTAACAAATGAATGCCCTCTGTTTCCAATTACCTGTGTTAGAAAACAAGCAATTCCCAATTGAAATGATAAGATAGCAGCACTGAATCTTATTTAGTATCAGATTTATCAACATCATAAACTATGTTATTCTGTGAGCTCGGTTCACGTTTAGTTATTTTGTACTGCATGACTTATTGTTCGCCAAGCTGTGCTTGAGCATATTCTTTTTTTATGGATTTTATGTTCGTAGCCTCATCGGAAACTTTTCTCATATAGAGTATTTCATCCCCTGAGGTCTGTGGTCTAAGATCAATCAGTGTATTTGTCTTTGTTATTCCTCAAGGTGACTATGTGTTCCAGCCCCCTCCCAAAATAAAAAAAAAGTTATTTTTTGTTGTTCAGATTCAGATCAATCCCCAGTTTTACGGCTATAAAGGAAAAACAGTTAGAAAGGGGAAAGAAGTGCTTAGCTTTATTTAATTGAGTCTGATGTGTTGTAGATGTGCTTCCGTGAAAGGTCAGAAGAGAGAGAGAAACACAGTCGTTCTGGCAAAAGACAAGCTTTTGAACCTAACCCTCTCTATATCTCTTACTCTCCTTTTTGCATCTCTCTCTCTCTCTCTCTCTTTTCTCCGTCTCTCTTTCTTTTTAACTATTTCTTAATCGCTCTACCTCCTTTAATCCCCCTCTTCCTCTCTTTTTCCACCCTATTCTCCTCTCCCTCGCCCCTACCTCCTTCAATTAGCTCTCTCTTTCCCTTTCCCCTCTCCCTGACCCTGCCTCCTTCAATTTCCCCTCTCTTTTCCCCTCTCCCTCTCTTTCTCCCTCCTCCCCATCCTCTTCCTATCTCTCCCTCCGTCTATCCCTTCTCTATCTCTCCCTATCTCTCCCTCTGTCTATCCCTTCTCTCTCTCTCCCTCTGTCTATCCCTTCTCTGTCTCTCCCTCCATCTATCCCTTCTCTGTCTCTCCCTCCATCTATCCCTTCTCTGTCTCTCCCTCTGTCTATCTCTTCTCTGTCTCTCCCTCCGTCTATCCCTTCTCTGTCTCTCCCTATCTCTTCCTCCGTCTATCTCTTCTCTCTCTCCCTCTCTCTCCCTCTGTCTATCTCTTCTCTGTCTCTCCCTCTCTCTCCCTCCGTCTATCCCTTCTCTGGCTCTCCCTTCGTCTATCCCTTCTCTGTCTCTCCCTCTGTCTATCCCTTCTCTGTCTCTCTCTCCATCTTCTTTGTGAGGGAGATGGGGGAGATTGTGGGGGTAATCACTCAGTTGGTGTCGGCAAGGGTTCAGGAGTTATTGTCTCCTATAATTAACTGGTTATCAAACAAGAAGATTTCATTAAGGTACAATTACTGGCTAATTCTTGTGGGACACCCCCCCGTGTCAGGATTACGACCGTGGCATATGCTCCCTTGAAGCTTTGTTATTTCTAATTCATCCCGACCTGCAGCCTCTGACGGCTTCAATCGCTAATGAATCCACTCACTTTGGAATAATTAGAGAATCCTTAGGCATGGTAATTTATTTAAAAGTATCCGTCGTCGGACGAATCATTAGCTGTGTTAAATGAATTTGAAATGAAAGCTGCTGGGAGTACTTAGGGGTTCGTTAAATAGGCAGCGCCGGCTCTATCATTATTTAAGGGCTGAGGAGCTACGGTTGCAACTTCCAACCCAGAAATATCATCACAGTCTGTTCAATTTTTTTGTTCTAGGATTAAGATATATGTCCAGATGTTTTTGTATATATTAACAGATTTCGATATGAATATTTGTAATGTGGAAACGACACATCACCATATATGGTCACTCCTCTCCTCCTCCCTCCGCTCTATTTTGACGTTCATGACATTAGAGGGAGAGAATAGAATAATGCAGATATATGATTGAGATGGGAGGATAAACATCAGCCTATCAGCAAAAGCCTCTTTTTACTCCCCCTATAGAAGGCTGCAGTGCAAGTGTGCGTGTGTGTGTGTGTGTGTGTGTGTGTGTGTGTGTGTGTGTGTGTGTGTGTGTGTGTGTGTGTGTGTGTGTGTGTGTGTGTGTGTGTGCCTTATCCACCGTGTGTGTCTGTGTCTTTCAGATGTGAGCGCATCCATGTGTTCGTTGCTAGCTTGTCTGTGTGCATTTGCAACGTATGAATGCCTAATGGTAATTCTGACCCATCTCTATCAGAGAACGACCTGTCTATAAGAACTCTATGAAGAGAACTTTAATTATCCTCTCTCTGCTCATGCAGTCTATTTTGTAGGACTCCCTAGAGAATCCAAGAGCGGGAATGTGCATGGAAGAAAGCAAACTTATTCCCTACACAGTGCACTACTGTACTTGAAAGTAATGCACTATTTAGTAAATAGGGTGCCGTTTGGGACGTAGGCAAGGGATTTTTCATCCATTTAAGGATGGACTCTTGTTTTCTTACCATCAAAAAGGAACGGGGGCCTCAGTCTCAGCCTCGGCAAATGCTGGCAACCCCACATGACTGACACGGTATTATATTAACCTGAATTCCCCTTCTGAACGTGTATCATTTGAGGGTTGTTCGGCGGATGTCCATTGCCTAATGCTGTTTGGAATTTTTGTCTCGTCTAGATGCTTTGATGGGACATCAACTCTAATTTAGCGATGTGTTGCTTCAATGGAGGCAAAAACGGTGTAGCGAAATGTAGTGGCAAATGGTGTTTTCTACCTTTATTTCATCATACCCCTCTCTCTCTCTAAACACCACGTCTCCCCCTGTTATCCCTCTCCTCCTCCCTCTCTTCCTCAACTGCACATCATCTTCAGACATATTCGATCACTGTGGGAAAACCAACACAAAACTGAATGGGATGTTTCTTTTTCCAGTGGATCACATGGTATTGATACCATATGCATCATTGAGTCAAATATTGTTTATTTTAGGTTGGGAAGGAATAGGGACCAGAGTTGAATTTAGTGTGGTGAAAATCCTCCATTCAACCTGACAGACAATCTGTTCTGTTCTGTTCTATCTGAAAGTTCTGTAACACCCTCCTGAACAGGACCCCAGGGCTTTTAGCCCTGTACTTAAAAAAAGACTGTCTGCTAAATGATACAAATGTATGTAAAATGCCTAGCCTAGCCATTAAAAATAGCATTTTCTAAATGATAAAAATGTATGTAAAATGCCTAGCCTAGCCATTAAAAATAGCATTTTCTAAATGATAAAAATGTATGTAAAATGCCTAGCCATTAAAAATAGCATTTTCTAAATGATAAAAATGTATGTAAAATGCCTAGCCTAGCCATTAAAAATAGCATTTTCTAAATGATAAAAATGTATGTAAAATGCCTAGCCTAGCCATTAAAAATAGCATTTTCTAAATGATAAAAATGTATGTAAAATGCCTAGCCATTAAAAATAGCATTTTCTAAATGATAAAAATGTATGTAAAATGCCTAGCCTAGCCATTAAAAATAGCATTTTCTAAATGATAAAAATGTATGTAAAATGCCTAGCCATTAAAAATAGCATTTTCTAAATGATAAAAATGTATGTAAAATGCCTAGCCATTAAAAATAGCATTTTCTAAATGATAAAAATGTATGTAAAATGCCTAGCCTAGCCATTAAAAATAGCATTTTCTAAATGATAAAAATGTATGTAAAATGCCTAGCCATTAAAAATAGCATTTTCTAAATGATAAAAATGTATGTAAAATGCCTAGCCTAGCCATTAAAAATAGCATTTTCTAAATGATAAAAATGTATGTAAAATGCCTAGCCTAGCCATTAAAAATAGCATTTTCTAAATGATAAAAATGCATGTAAAATGCCTAGCCATTAAAAATAGCATTTTCTAAATGATAAAAATGTATGTAAAATGCCTAGCCTAGCCATTAAAAATAGCATTTTCTAAATGATAAAAATGTATGTAAAATGCCTAGCCATTAAAAATAGCATTTTCTAAATGATAAAAATGTATGTAAAATGCCTAGCCATTAAAAATAGCATTTTCTAAATGATAAAAATGTATGTAAAATGCCTAGCCTAGCCATTAAAAATAGCATTTTCTAAATGATAAAAATGTATGTAAAATGCCTAGCCATTAAAAATAGCATTTTCTAAATGATAAAAATGTATGTAAAATGCCTAGCCTAGCCATTAAAAATAGCATTTTCTAAATGATAAAAATGTATGTAAAATGCCTAGCCATTAAAAATAGCATTTTCTAAATGATAAAAATGTATGTAAAATGCCTAGCCTCAAAAAGAGCATTTTCTAAAATATGAAAATGTATGTAAAAAACAGACCACTGTTTTGTTTCTGTTTGTCTCTCGCAGGGCTACAACAAGAAAACAGAGTGATTTTAGTCTAACCACATTTCTTTTTAAATACTACCTTTTACTACACAATACTACAGTGCTTACTATAGAATTCTATAGTAAACCGTAGTATACTGCAGAATACTATACTACACACTGTAGTATCCCTTAATCATGTGTAGTACTTACTATAAAATGGTGTAGTATTCTTTAGAATAGTATAGTAAATGCTACAGTATTATCTGGGGGAAAAAACAATTGTTGTAAACACTACAATAATGTCCACAAAAACACTTAACTATAGTAAATACTAGAGCATATCATTTACATAGAAACTTCCCATCATATCCCAATTTGTGACACCTATAAGTTGGAAACCTATATGCCAAATATAGACCATATATTGTGTTCCCTACAGGTTGTAGAAAAGTGTAGAAGCTCTGAACTATCTGTTCAGACTGCAGTCTTGCTCATCAACAGGTTATGGAAAATTTGCTCTTTTCGCGTTTCTCCAGTAGGTTTCCTGAAAGAGAAAACCTCAGTGATAAAGATGATAAACCAAAAACACTATAGTAAATACTACATTCATCTGCAAAAACACTATAGTAAATACTACATTCATCTGCAAAAAACACTATAGTAAATACTACATTCATCTGCAAAAAACACTATAGTAAATACTACATTCATCTGCAAAAACACTATAGTAAATACTACATTCATCTGCAAAAACACTATAGTAAATACTACATTCATCTGCAAAAACACTACAGTAAATACTACATTCATCTGCAAAAACACTATAGTAAATACTACATTCATCTGCAAAAACACTATAGTAAATACTACATTCATCTGCAAAAACACTACAGTAAATACTACATTCATCTGCAAAAAACACTACAGTAATTACTACATTCATCTGCAAAAAACACTACAGTAAATACTACATTCATCTGCAAAAACACTATAGTAAATACTACATTCATCTGCAAAAACACTATAGTAAATACTACATTCATCTGCAAAAACACTATAGTAAATACTACATTCATCTGCAAAAACACTACAGTAAATACTACATTCATCTGCAAAAAACACTACAGTAATTACTACATTCATCTGCAAAAAACACTACAGTAAATACTACATTCATCTGCAAAAACACTATAGTAAATACTACATTCATCTGCAAAAACACTACAGTAAATACTACATTCATCTGCAAAAAACACTACAGTAAATACTACATTCATCTGCAAAAACACTATAGTAAATACTACATTCATCTGCAAAAAACACTACAGTAAATACTACATTCATCTGCAAAAACACTATAGTAAATACTACATTCATCTGCAAAAACACTATAGTAAATACTACATTCATCTGCAAAAACACTATAGTAAATACTACATTCATCTGCAAAAACACTACAGTAAATACTACATTCATCTGCAAAAAACACTACAGTAATTACTACATTCATCTGCAAAAAACACTACAGTAAATACTACATTCATCTGCAAAAACACTATAGTAAATACTACATTCATCTGCAAAAACACTACAGTAATTACTACATTCATCTGCAAAAAACACTACAGTAAATACTACATTCATCTGCAAAAAACACTACAGTAATTACTACATTCATCTGCAAAAAACACTACAGTAATTACTACATTCATCTGCAAAAACACTATAGTAAATACTACATTCATCTGCAAAAACACTATAGTAAATACTACATTCATCTGCAAAAACACTATAGTAAATACTACATTCATCTGCAAAAACACTACAGTAAATACTACATTCATCTGCAAAAACACTATAGTAAATACTACATTCATCTGCAAAAACACTATAGTAAATACTACATTCATCTGCAAAAACACTATAGTAAATACTACATTCATCTGCAAAAACACTATAGTAAATACTACATTCATCTGCAAAAACACTATAGTAAATACTACATTCATCTGCAAAAAACACTACAGTAAATACTACATTCATCTGCAAAAAACACTACAGTAATTACTTAAGTGATAATGCCCAAGAAGCCGGTTTACATTTTTTTAATTTATTTTAATTTCACCTTTATTTAACCAGGTAGGCCAGTTGAGAACAAATTCTCATTTACAACTGCGACCTGGCCAAGATAGAGCAAAACAGTGCAACCAAAACAACAACACAGAGTTACACATGGGATAAACAAACGTACAGTCAATAAATAACACAATGGAAAAATCTATTTACAGTGTGTGCAAATGTGTATGGAGTGTATGGAGGATATATTGGCACGGGTGTTGTTAGGCCCGAGAAGAAGCCGAGGGATGGCAAACCATGCCAATATATCCTCCAAACACTGTCTTTAAGGGCATTATCACTTTTGTAGAGCCGGTTACCAACCTATTCAAATAATGATTGACAAATTTAAATTAAAAACGTTATTTTGATTAATTTATTCATAAAATTTCTAGGGTTGCTACCCAAGCCGGCTGGTCGTTTGTTCTATCGGTTCAGTTGCTAGAGACGCGACCCAGTTGTTCAGACTTTTTGTTCTGTATTTATGGATGCGACCCAGTCGTTCGTTCTAAATGTTCCATTGCCATACTGACTGGCAACGTTCGTATCCCTTGCTTGGTAGCTAGCCAATACAAATCGCTGTTGAAAACTAAATGTTAGTCTAAAAGAAATGTGAGATCATTTCCAGATGCTTTTTATAATGGAGATCAAGTTTATAAAGTACCTGGCCGGGCTGATGAGACAGTGGATTGCGCAGTCAAATGGAACAGAATTAATAGGAATTTTAACATCATAGATTTAGCCAGTGGTAACTTGTGGTATAGACACCGGCTGGAATGCGGTTTTTACCAATCAGCATTTAGGATTAGACCCACCCGTTGTATAATATAGTATATACTACAGTTTTATTTTACTACAGTATTTATACTATAGTTAACTGTCAATACTACATTATACTACAGTAAATACTAGAGTGAGTACTTCAGGAAAGGCCGCAAAAACACTACAGTGAATACTATAGTATTTATATCATAGTATATACTGGAGTATTTGTTCATGTGTGTCTGCGAAATTACCAAAATGTCATTTAAAATGCTTAGCCTAGCTTAGCGCCTTGTCACTTACCACTGCTTTGTTGCTGTTTGTCTCTCTCTCGCAGGGCTACAAGAGGAAAACAGAGGCGGCGAAGAAAGAGTACCTGAAAGCCCTGGCCACGTACCGAGCCACTCTGGTTACCAAGGTAATGGCAGGGGGGGGGGGGGGGGGGGGTCACGTCTCTGATAAACATGGTTCAGTGGTGATATAAGTATAAGGGATAATAAATTAGATGGTGAGTTCTTCTCTCCTCCTGGGGTAGGGGCTGCTGGAGAAGGTTTATGTGTGTTTGCTTTGAAGAGAACGGTGAAAATTAGGGCCCAAACACACACACAGACAGACACACACATAGACACACACACACAGACATGCTCACACACACAGACACACACACAGAAACACACACGCACGCAGTGGACTGTGTGTGTGTGTCTGTGTGTGTGTGTGTTTGTGCGTGTCTGTGTGTGTGTCGGTGTGCGTGTCTGTGTGTGTCTGTGTGTGTGTCGGTGTGCGTGTCTGTGTGTCTGTCTGTGTGTGTGTATATCTTTCTGTGTGTGTGTCTGTGTGTCTGTGTGTGTGTGTGTGTGTGTGTCTGTGTGTGTGTGTCTGTGTGTGTTTGTCTGTGTGTGTGTGTTTGTCTGTGTGTGTCTGTGTGTGTGCATGAGAGAGGGTGTATATGCCTATGTGCGTTCTTACGTATGCATGTTCATGTGTGTGTGTGTGTGTGTCTGTGTGTGTCTGTGTGTGTGTGGAGGCATGAGTGAGCATTGCTTAGTATGGTGGCTCCTGGTTCTGCCACCTGAGGAACTGCCTGAGGAACTGCCTGAGGAACTGCCTGAGGAACTGCCTGAGGAACTGCCTGAAGAACTGACTGAGGCTGCCTGAGGAACTGACTGAGGAACTGACTGAGGAACTGCCTGAGGCTGCCTGAGGAACTGCCTGAGGAACTGCCTGAGGAACTGTCTGAAGAACTGACTGAGGCTGCCTGAGGAACTGACTGAGGAACTGACTGAGGAACTGACTGAGGAACTGACTGAGTAACTGCCTGAGGAACTGACTGAGGAACTGCCTGAGGAATTGTCTGAGACTGCCTGAGGAACTGCCTAAGGAACTGTCTGAGGAACTGCCTGAGAAACTGCCTGAGGAACTGCCTGAGAAACTGCCTGAGGAACTGACTGAGGAACTGACTGAGGAACTGTCTGAGGATGCCTGAGGAACTGCCTGAAGAACTGCCTGAGGAACTGACTGAGGAACTGACTGAGGAACTGCCTGAGGAACTGCCTGAGGAAATGCCTGAGGAACTGACTGAGGAATTGACTGAGGAACTGCCTGAGGAACTGACTGAGGAACTGACTGAGGAACTTCGTGCGTGTCTGTGTGTGTGTCGGTGTGCGTGTCTGTGTGTGTCTGTGTGTGTGTCGGTGTGCGTGTCTGTGTGTCTGTCTGTGTGTGTGTATATCTTTCTGTGTGTGTGTCTGTGTGTGTGTGTGTGTGTGTGTCTGTGTGTGTGTGTCTGTGTGTGTTTGTCTGTGTGTGTGTGTTTGTCTGTGTGTGTCTGTGTGTGTGCATGAGAGAGGGTGTATATGCCTATGTGCGTTCTTACGTATGCATGTTCATGTGTGTGTGTGTGTGTGTCTGTGTGTGTCTGTGTGTGTGTGGAGGCATGAGTGAGCATTGCTTAGTATGGTGGCTCCTGGTTCTGCCACCTGAGGAACTGCCTGAGGAACTGCCTGAGGAACTGACTGAGGAACTGCCTGAAGAACTGACTGAGGCTGCCTGAGGAACTGACTGAGGAACTGACTGAGGAACTGCCTGAGGCTGCCTGAGGAACTGACTGAGGAACTGCCTGAGGAACTGTCTGAAGAACTGACTGAGGCTGCCTGAGGAACTGACTGAGGAACTGACTGAGGAACTGACTGAGGAACTGACTGAGTAACTGCCTGAGGAACTGACTGAGGAACTGCCTGAGGAACTGTCTGAGACTGCCTGAGGAACTGCCTGAGGAACTGTCTGAGGAACTGCCTGAGAAACTGCCTGAGGAACTGCCTGAGGAACTGCCTGAGAAACTGCCTGAGGAACTGACTGAGGAACTGACTGAGGAACTGCCTGAGTAACTGCCTGAGGAACTGCCTGAAGAACTGCCTGAGGAACTGCCTGAGAAACTGCCTGAGGAACTGACTGAGGAACTGCCTGAGGAACTGACTGAGGAACTGACTGAAGAACTGTCTGAGGAACTGCCTGAGGAACTGCCTGAGGAACTGACTGAGGAACTGCCTGAGGAACTGACTGAGGAACTGACTGAGGAACTGACTGAGGAACTGTCTGAGGAACTGCCTAAGGATCTGCCTGGGGCTGCCTGAGCAACTGCCTGAGGAACTGCCTGAGGCTGCCTGAGGAACTGCCTGAGGAATTGACTGAGGATCTGCCTGAGGAACTGACTGAGGAACTGACTGAGGAACTGACTGAGGATCTGTCTGGGGCTGCCTGAGGAACTGCCTGAGGAACTGCCTGAGCAACTGCCTGAGGCTGCTTTCCTCTTACCCCTAGATATTTAGACATACTGTATTCAACTTATCATATATACTTTGATATTTAGACTTTAGACAAGATAATCAATTAATGTCTGTTGTTTCTCAACTATGAGTCTTAAAGTACAAATTCAGAACCAGATTGGATGCATAATATACAGTAGGATTGCATCATAATACATCCTACTAACATTTTTCGTGTGCCAGTCTTAGTGCCAAGCACCTATGTCTTCCATTTCCATGTCTTCACTCCATTGTTTTCGCTTCACATAAACCCAAATTGCATTACCATGTTAAACAGCCTCCCACCGGTCCCCATGGCCTCACACTTCCTCCAAGGCTTACAAGCCCAAAACAAATGCCTTGATTAAGGCATGAACAGTTTATTCATCAACCTCTCTCTTTACCAGTTGCAAGTTTTTCCCCTTTAATAAAGCTCATTCTCACCACTCGTTTGCGTAATTAAATATTGCTTTCTGACACATCTCGTATTCAAGGGCTTGATTGATGCGTGTGCAGATTGGCAGGCCTTTAAAAGAAATTAAAACAGGCAGAAGAAAACTGCAAATCTACCATTCATTCACCACCACTCACAACAAGACACATAGTACATGTAGCCATTCAAAAGGAGTCCTCTTTAAATAGTGTGTTTAAATTGCTGAAGAGAAGTGGGAATCAAGGACAGAGGAATAGAAGGTAATTAGAAATTGTCAGAGTGACATTTTTGGACGAGTCACGTGCCCGGTGTGTTCGGCGCGCACCTGTTACCATTTTGTTTGTGACGCACACTGATGATCTATGTTGGGGGGAAAAGAACACACACAAATGGAGCTTGATGACTACAGTACATGTCTCGTTTAAAAGCCCCAAGTTAACAAGGTTCATTCATTCAGAAAGTCAAAATGGAGGTTAGTGCTTTTCAACCCACCAAGGGACACATAATGGGATAGTTCACCCAAATGATACATTATTGGTTTCCTTACCTTGTTACTACTGCCTGTCCCTTTAAAGTTTCACATTTCTAAATCTCCACAAATAATACTCATAGAATAGGCTTAGTGGTATAGTATAGTTTAAAATAGTACTGCTTTCAGTTGTGGTTGTTCAGTGTTTGGAAGGGAGCACACACACACTTCACTCCCACCCATCTCTCACCATTCTTTACCATTTCATTTTCCACTTGACCTGCACATGTATCTCCCTCGTCTTTAGTCTTCTATCCATCTTTTCATTGATTATTTCTCTGGCTCTGTTCAAT
Organism: Oncorhynchus clarkii lewisi; assembly: GCF_045791955.1. Classification (NCBI taxonomy): domain Eukaryota; kingdom Metazoa; phylum Chordata; class Actinopteri; order Salmoniformes; family Salmonidae; genus Oncorhynchus; species Oncorhynchus clarkii. The sequence goes on from NC_092153.1 coordinate 75,077,541, forward strand.
AGACAGTATGTACGCCATTACCAAATAGCAGACATAGCTCACGTCAACAACTGTGACAGCTAATGAGAGGGCCTGAACATACTTCATACCGCAGCAAAGTATACATATACGCTTGCTATTTCAGATCTATGAAATGAAGCAGCTCAGGTGATGTGACTTCCATGCTGAAATGAACTCAACCTCATGATTTTCACATAGAGGGACCTGAGTGGATGATGTATTCATATGTTCTACTAATTTAGTGTATTAGTTGTGTAATGTATAGAGTAATATATTTACATTGACATACCTGTATCTCACCAATATAAATTAGCTGTGTAATATATTGGGTAATACCTATTTTAACTGTCCTTTTTGTCCCTCTTGTCTTCCCCTCTGTCCTCAGAACTACAATGACCCTGTGGAGACGAAAAGTATCCAGACGAACCAGCCTTCCTCCCACATGATGCCCCCCAATCCACCCCTGTACAGCGTGCCACCCCAGCCCTCCTCCCCCTACAGTCTGGGGCCAGGGGGCTTCCCCCTGTCGGACATGCAGGGCTACGCGGGGGCTACACGTCACGCACTCTCCCGGACCCTCAGCCAGTCTCAGATGCTGCCCAGCATTAGTGCCTCTCCCCCTTCCTCCTTCCAGATCAGCCCGCCCTTGCACCAACAGCTCTCCATGCACCAGAACTCCCTCCTCAACCAACCAATCCGCATGCAGCACGGCCAGTCCCAGCCAATCATCTCCCACCAGATGGGACTCCAGGCATCCCTTCACTCACCTCCTCCTGGCCAGCAGGTTAGTGTGACTCTGCACATATCATATCATATCACCAAATTATATGAAGGAATACTGAACATGCTCAGTTTTCAGTAGGCTAGTGTGGAGAGTATGGACCATAGAGATCCTATTAAATTACTCATTCCTAATTCCAAACAATTTATAACCGTTTGGTTCTCTGTAACCTTAGCAACTAGTTTGGGATCAGCATTCCATTACCAATTCCATTATTAGTCTAAACAGTATGACTGGTCCAGAATCAGAATTAGGTGGGGCGATAGTTTTGATATGTATCAACTGCCTGTAAAATTAATGCTAAGCTTGATTTAACATTTTCTTGTTAACAAACTATAGTTTTGGCAAGTCGTTAAGGACATCTACATATGACACAAGTAATTTTTCCAACAATTGTTTACAGACTTATTTCACTTATAATTCACTGTATCACAATTCCGGTGGGTCAGAAGTTTACATACACTCAATTAGTATTTGGTAGCATTGCCTTTAAATTGTTTAACTTAGGTCAAATGTTTCAGGTAGCCTTCCACAAGCTTTCCACAATTAAATGGGTGAATTTTGACCCATTCCTCCTGACAGAGTTGGTGTAACTGAGTCAGTTTTGTAGGCCTCCTTGCTCGCGCACGCTTTTTCTACTCTGCCCACAAATGCTCTATACGATTGAGGTCAGGGCTTTGTGATGGCCACTCCAATACCTTGACTTTGTTGTCCTTAAGCCATTTTGCCACAACTTTAGAAGTATGCTTGGGGTCATTGTCCATTTGGAAGACCCATTTGCGGCCAAGCTTTAACTTCCTGACTGACGTTTTGAGATGTTGCTTCAATATATCCACATAATATTCCTTCCTCATGTGCCATCTATTTTGTGAAGTGCACCAGTCCCTCTTGCAGCAAAGCACCCCCACAGCATAATGCTGCTAACCCCGTGCTTCATTGTTGGGATGGTGTTCTTCGGCTTGTAAGCCTCCCCCTTTTTCCTCCAAACATAACGACGGTCTTAATGGCCAAACAGTTATATTTTTGTTTCATCAGACCAGAGGACATTTCTCCAAAAAGTATGATCTTTGTCCCCATGTGCAGTTGCAAACCGTAGTCTGGCTTTTATGGTGGTTTTGGAGCAGTGGCTTCTTCCTTGCTGAGCGGCCTTTCAGGTTATATCGATATAGGACTCGTTTTACTGTGGATATAGATACTTTTGTACCTATTTCCTCCAGCATCTTCACAAGGTCCTTTGCTGTTGTTCTGGGATTGATTTGCACCTTTCGCACCAAAGTACGTTCATCTCTAGGAGACAGAACGCGTCTCCTTCCTGAGCGGTATGACTGCTGCGTCGTCCCATGGTGTTTATACTTGCGCACTATTGTTTGTACAGATGAACGTGGTACCTTCAGGCATTTGGAAATTGCTCCCAAGGATGAACCAGACTTGTGGAGGTCTACAATTGTTTTTCTAAGGTCTTTTGATTTACCCATGATTTACCCATGGGATTTACCCATGATGTCAAGCAAAGAGGCATTCAGTTTGTAGGTATGTCTTGAAATACATCCACAGGTACACCTCCTATTGACTCAAATGATGTCAATTAGCATATCAGAAGCTTCTAAAGCCATGACATCATTTTCTGGAATTTTCCAAGCTGTTTAAAGGCACAGTAAATTTAGTGTATGTAAACTTCTGAAATAATCTGTCTGTAACAATTGTTTGAAAAATGACTTGTGTCACAAAGTAGATGTCATAACCAACTTGCCAAAACTGTAGTTTGGTTTGTTAACAAGAAATTTGTGGAGTGGATGAACATTTTTTTTTAATGACTCCAACCTAAGTGTATGTAAACTTCCGACTTCAACTGTATATACACTGGCAAGAAAAAGTATGTGAACCCTTTGGAATTACCTGGATTTCTGCATATATTTGTCATAATTCACAACAATGTACAAACACAGTGTGCTTAAACTAATAACACACAACGTATTGTATTTTTCTTGTCGAAATTGAATGCATAATTTAAAAATTCACAGTGTAGGTTGGAAAAAATCTGTGAACCCCTCGGCTAATGACTTCTCTAAAAGCTAATTGGAGTCAGGAGTCAGCTAACCTGGAGTCCAATCAATGAGACGAGATTGAAGATGTTGGTTGCCCTGCCCTATAAAGAACACTCACAAAATTTGAGTTTGCTATTCACAAGAAGCATTGCCTGATGTGAACCATACCTCAAACAAATTTGATCTCAGAAGACCTAAGATTAAGAATTGTTGACTTGCTTAAAGTTGGAAAGGGTTACAAAAGTATCAGTAAGTTCATCAGTCCACGGTAAGACAAATTGTCTATAAATGGAGAAAGTTCAGCACTGTTGCTACTCTCCCTAGGACTGGCCGTCCTGCAAAGAGCAGAGAGCAGAATGTTCAATGAGGTTAAGAAGAATCCTAGTGTGTCAGTTAAAGACTTACAGAAATCTCTGTAACATGTTAACATCTCTGTTGACGAGTCTACGATATGTAAAACACAAAACAAGAATGGTGTTCATGGGAGGACACCACGGAAGAACCCATTGCTGTCCCAAAAAAACATTGCTGCACGTCTGAAGTTCGCAAAATAGCATCTGGATGTTCCACAGCGCTACTGGCAAAATATTCTGTGGACAGATTAAACTAAAATTGAGTTGTTTGGAAGGAACACACAACACTATGTGTGGAGAAAAAAAGCACAGCACACCAACATCAAAACCTCATCCCAACTGTAAAGTATGGTGGAGGGCACGTCATGGTTTGGGACTGCTTTGCTGCCGCAGGGCCTGGACAGCTTGCTAACATCGACGGAATAATAAATTCCTAAGTTTATCAAGACATTTTGCAGGAGAATGTAAGGCTATCTGTCTGCCAATTGAAGCTCAACAGAAGTTGGGTGATGCAACAGGACAACGACCCAAAACACAGAAGTAAATCAACAACAGAATGGCTTCAACAGAAGAAAATACGCCTTCTGTAGTGGCCCAGTCAGAGTCCTGACCTCAACCCGATTGAGATGTTGTGGCATCACCTCAAGAGAGCGGTTCACACCAGACATCCCAATAATATTTCTGAACTGAAACAGTTTTGTGAAGAGGAATGATCCAAAATTCCACCTGACCGTTGTGTAGGTCTGATCCACAACTACAGAAAACGTTTGATTGAGATTATTCCTGCCAACGGAGGGTCAACCAGCTATGAAATCCAAGGGTTCACATACTTTTCCCACCCTGAACTGTGAATTTTTACACAGTGTGTTCAATAAAGACAGGAAAACATATAATTGTTTGTGTGTTATTAGTTTAAGCAGACTGTGTTTGTCTATTGTTATGACCCAGATGAAGATCAAATTTTATGACCAATTGATGCTGAAATCCAGGTAATTCCAAAGGGTTCACATCCTTGTTCTTGCGACTGTATTTACAATACTTAAGGTTGATGCATGATATCTGCTTTAGATGTAAACAGCTCTATTCATATTTCCGTTCCTCAGCTTTGCATCACAAGCATGTATACATTATACTCAGTAACTATCTCTCCCTTCCCCTCGTTACACTCTCTCACTCTCGCTCTCTCTCTTTAGTCTCTCTCTCAAATTGAACTGTACATGTTATTGGCTTGCTTGAGGTACTATGCTGCCAAACCAATTAGCATTTAAACTCATCTAAAATAGAAATGTAGCAGAATTTGGCATTCAGACCTTAAGTAAAGAGCAAGCCTCTCCCTCCTCCTGTTTCTTTCTCTCTCTTTCTTCCTATCTCTTTCCCTCTCTTCCTATGTCAATCCCTTCCCCTCCTCCTTCTGTCTCTTTCTACTCTCTCCATAAGTCAGGATATGTTGTCAGAGAATTAAGAACAACCAGCCTGAGCAAAAATTGTTTAGTCTACCTGTGGTAAATTAAATTGATTGGACATGATTTGGAAAGGCACACACCTGTCTACATAATTGAAATAGGCAAGTCAGTTAAGAACAAATTGTTATTTACAATGACGCCCTACCCTGGCCAAACCGGGGTGACTAGTAACCGAAAGGTTACCCCCGAGCTGACAAGGTAAAAATCTGTTGTTCTGCCCCTGAACAAAGCAGTTAACCCACTGTTCCTAGGCCATCATTGAAAATAAGAATTTGTTCTTAACTGACTTGCCTAGTTAAATAAAGGTCAAATAAAAACCTGGACAGCGCTAGGCCAATTGTGCACTGCCCTATGGGGCTCCCAATCACACCCGGAAGTGATGCAGCCTGGATTCAAACCAGGGACTGCAGTGATGCCTTTTGTATTGAGATGCAGTGTCTTAGACCGCTGCACCACTCGGTCTGAATACTTTCCGAATGCACTGTACATACTACAATTCATATTATTTTGTACGACCGCTATTACATTGGTAATCCAACCTAACATAAAGTTACATATAATACTAAACGGAGTGGCACATATTTTAGTAATATATAATACGTTTTGCTCTGAGGCCAGGTTGGAATAACACATCAACTAAAAGCTGCAAAGCTAACACCATGACCCCTATGTTTTATCCATTTGTGGCTGGAATCGCTCCCTTTCTCTCCCTTTCTCTCTGTGTCTCCCTCTCTCTCTCCCTCTCCCTCTCCACCCCTCCCCTGCATCTCTCTCTTGTTCTCCCCTCTCCATATGGCCAGTGTACATTGTCAGAAACTTAAACTAATGCCATGGCCTCACTCTCTCTTTCTCCTATAGGGATTTTCCCACCTACAGTCAGAGTACCATAAAAGTGTGGGTTCCCAGTCCCCAGGGGCCCCTAACCCTGGAGGGAGACAGAACCACGAGTGGGACAGTGAATACTGCGATCGGGAGTGTGGTGGCAACCACTGCAGGTGAGATAGCCCAAACCAGTATCGGCTTTGTAAAGGAAACTATTTTTAATTCTATACTGTTTATACCTTAGAATAGGGACAGTTTTCTAGACCCAGAGTAAGGCTAGCTTGGGACTAAGAAACTATTTCAATGGAGATTTTCCATTCAGAATGATTATTTAGTCCAATATTTAATACTTATTCAATGCTATTTTAACAGTTTAAGTGAATGCCTTTGAGTACACAATTGTGTTATTTAATGCTGACTCAAATGTTTATTCAAAAATACCTTTGATACCACTGCTTTGTGTCCTTGAATTGACTTTGTACTGTTTCAGTCCTCAATTTTGGCTCAGCTACAGTAAGTGTCAATATGACAGCAGTCAAAAATAGTTGATTATTGTCAGCTCATGTTTACATCCAAATCATCTTGGCTCCTGGACTCTGTCCACACATTTCAAGGCTGTGTTGAGACAATGACTTATCAATGACCCAAGCCCAGCTCAGATAATCCCTACCATTGTGTCGCTGAGTTGTAGTAATGCTGCAGCAAATGTACATTATCCCGTTGGGCGTTGGCAGTCACAATGTAATTAACTTCATTATGTCCCTGTAACTGTCCTGAATGCCTCTGTCAATCTTACAGCTATTGTATACAGTAATCATGTGCCTATGAACCAGAGTCATACTGTTAGCACTGAGGCGGTGTGCCCTAGTAGGAAGTTCACTGTGTGCAGCACCCTCTGCACTCAGCTCAAACAGAAATAATATGTTCATGTCTGCTTCTGACAAGCTTCCCAGTAAAGCGATTAAATAAATCAAGCATTGCAAAAAAGTGCTCAAAATAGCCCACATTAACATATGTAGCCTATGAAACAAGTTTCATGAAATCAATCTCTGAAACTCACTTAGATAATACCTTTGATGATACAGTGGTAGCAATACATGGCTATAATTTCTACAGAAATGTGAGAAATGCCACTGTTGTGGCCTAAATATACATTGGGGCAAAAAAGTATTTAGTCAGCCACCAATTGTGCAAGTTTTCCCACTTAAAAAGATGAGAGAGGTCTGTAATTTTCATCATAGGTGCACTTCAACTATGACAGACAAAATCCAGAAAATCACATTGTAGGATTTTTAATGAATTTATTTGCAAATTATGGTGGAAAATAAGTATTTGGTCACCTACAAACAAGCAAGATTTCTGGCTCTCACAGACCTGTAACTTCTTCTTTAAGAGGCTCCTCTGTCCTCCACTCGTTACCTGTATTAATGGCACCTGTTTGAACTTGTTATCAGTATAAAAGACACCTGTCCACAACCTCAAACAGTCACACTCCAAACTCCACTATGGCCAAGACCAAAGAGCTGTCAAAGGACACCAGAAACAAAATTGTAGACCTGCACCAGACTGAATCTGCAATAGGTAAGCAGCTTGGTTTGAAGAAATCAACTGTGGGAGCAATTATTAGGAAATGGAAGACATACAAGACCACTGATAATCTCCCTCGATCTGGGGCTCCACGCAAGATCTCACCCCGTGGGGTCAAAACGATCACAAGAACAGTGAGCAAAAATCCCAGAACCACACGGGGGGACCTAGTGAATGACCTGCAGAGAGCTGGGACCAAAGTAACAAAGCCTACCATCAGCAAGGGCATTGAAGATGAAACGTGGCTGGGTCTTTCAGTTTCGCTCCATTGCCCCTCCTTCTCCCAACAGTAGGGTCTGTGCCCCCCCTTCACCAACAGTAGGGTCTGTGCCCCCCCTTCACCAACAGTAGGGTCTGTGCCCCCCCCTTCACCAACAGTAGGGTCTGTTCCCCCCCTTCACCAACAGTAGGGTCTGTTCCCCCCCCTTCACCAACAGTAGGGTCTGTGCCCCCCCTTTACCAACAGTAGGGTCTGTGCCCCCCCTTCACCAACAGTAGGGTCTGTGCCCCCCCTTCACCAACAGCAGGGTCTGTGCCCCCCCTTCACCAACAGTAGGGTCTGTGCCGCTCCTTCACCAACAGTAGGGTCTGTGCCTTCCCTTCACCAACAGTAGGGTCTGTGCCCCCCCTTCACCAACAGTAGGGTCTGTGCCCCCCCTTCTTCCAGAGCCTTGTGGCACAGGCTCTGAGTAAAGCCTGTGCCACAAAGACGGACTTTCAAAAATGACAATTGGCTCAGAACAGGGCAGCACGGCTGGCCCTTAAATATACACGTATCACTAACATTAATAATATGCATGTCCGTCTCACATGTCTCAAAGTAGAGGAGAGATGAACTTCATCACTAATTGTTTTTTTGTAAGTATTGACATACTGAATGCACAGACTGAGCTGTCTATTTAAACTACTAGCACACAGCTCGGACACCCATGCATACCCCACAACACATGCCAACAGATGTCTCTTCATGTGAAGGGGGCACAAGTGAAGGGGCATATTAAAATGGATCGGTACAATAGACTGGCCCGCCCTGTTCTTCATTCACAATTGGTGATTACAGAATTATGCATTTGCTTCCCCTCGCTCATCAACTCATCCTCATTCTCCTCTTTTCTCCCAATCATCATTTACCTAATTTATTTAATCTGTTGGCATATGTGTGAAATTAATTTTGGTAGAGTTTAGGTTCAGTTTCGAGGCAATTATAAGGGTTATTACCACCTGGGTACTGCACTTTCAACTGTTGGAAGGAGGAGGGGCACAGACCCCACTGTTGGGAGAAGGAGGGGCACAGACCTTACTGTTGGGAGAAGGAGGGGCACAGACCCTACTGTTGGGAGAAGGAGGGGCACAGACCCCACTGTTGGGAAGAGGAGGGGCACAGACCCTACTGTTGGGAGAAGGAGGGGCACAGACCCTACTGTTGGAAGAAGGAGGGGCACAGACCCTACTGTTGGGAGAAGGAGGGGCACAGACCCTACTGTTGGGAGAAGGAGGGGCACAGACCCTACTGTTGGGAGAAGGAGGGGCACAGACCCTACTGTTGGGAGAAGGAGGGGCAATGGAGCGAAACTGTTCAAAAACATGACATGCCCTCCTTAAACTGGTTCCAACTACAGTTCTGTTTGTGATATTAAGATTCTAACAACAACAGTTTGTTATATAGACTTATTTAGGAAAAGTCAAGGACAGAGGGGGGCATGACTTAAAAAATGGCAGAGTATAAAAATAAATAAATAATGTGCAGTCAAAATGACTTCTTTAGCGGTTCTAGTGTTAACTGAATAGCTATCAAAACTTCTGTTAGGCACATCTGTTTGGAATGTACTCCAACAAACACATGGCATGCTTTATTCCTTCAATTTTAGTTTTATAATTGTCCCTACTGTACTTCAAAGGGGAAGGGGAAATCTGTGTTTTATTTATTCCTTCTCTTCACACCCTTTCTGTCTCTTCTTGTTTTCCGATTCCTCCTTCTCTTCACACCCTTTCTGTCTCTTCTTGTTTTCCGATTCCTCCTTCTCTTCACACCCTTTCTGTCTCTTCTTGTTTTCCGATTCCTCCTTCTCTTCTCACCGTCTCCCTCTCTTCTTGTTTTCCGATTCCTCCTTCTCTTCACACCCTTTCTGTCTCTTCTTGTTTTCCGATTCCTCCTTCTCTTCTCACCGTCTCCCTCTCTTCTTGTTTTCCGATTCCTCCTTCTCTTCACACCCTTTCTGTCTCTTCTTGTTTTCCGATTCCTCCTTCTCTTCTCACCGTCTCCCTCTCTTCTTGTTTTCCGATTCCTCCTTCTCTTCACACCCTTTCTGTCTCTTCTTGTTTTCCGATTCCTCCTTCTCTTCTCACCGTCTCCCTCTCTTCTTGTTTTCCGATTCCTCCTTCTCTTCACACCCTTTCTGTCTCTTCTTGTTTTCCGATTCCTCCTTCTCTTCTCACCGTCTCCCTCTCTTCTTGTTTTCCGATTCCTCCTTCTCTTCACACCCTTTCTGTCTCTTCTTGTTTTCCGATTCCTCCTTCTCTTCTCACCGTCTCCCTCTCTTCTTGTTTTCCGATTCCTCCTTCTCTTCACACCCTTTCTGTCTCTTCTTGTTTTCCGATTCCTCCTTCTCTTCTCACCATCCCCCTCTCTTCTTTTTTTCAGTGGCAGCATGATAGCCAGGGACAAGCCACTCTACCTCACTTGAAACTGGAGGTCGCCGTCGACAAGAAAAGACACCAGGGAGTCAGCCCTCAACCTCCTAACATTCCCTACCAACACCAACCCCCCAACACCCCAACCCCCCACCTCCCCAACCCCCCAACCCACTCCTACCACCACCAACCCCCCCACCCACTCCTACCACCACCAACCCCCCAACCCACTCCTACCACCACCTCCCCAACACCCCACCTCCCCAACCCACTCCTACCACCACCAACCCCCGCACCCACTCCTACCACCAACCCCCCAACCCACTCCTACCACCAACCCCCCCAACCCCCCAACCCACTCCTAACACCAACCCCCCAACCCACTCCTACCACCAACCCCCCCAACCCCCCAACCCACTCCTACCACCAAACCCCCAACCCACTCCTACCACCACCTCCTCAACCCCCCAACCCACTCCTACCACCAACCCCCCAATCCACTCCTACCACCAACCCCCCAACCATCCAACCCACTCCTACCACCAACCCCCCAACCCACTCCTACCACCACCAACCACCACCCTTTTTTTGTCAATGTAATCTTTTCGGTTTTTAGAAAGATTTGTGCAAAGTTCCGATGACTACTAGCGATTTTTTTTTCTCAGCGTATTTCTTCTTCTGCCTGATTCTAGAGCTCTCATATTTGTCTCAGAGTAAAGAGAAATTGAAGAACCATGAATATAGTCCCCCTCAGGGACTAAACTGAGCTTAAATTTGAATAAAATTAGCAAAAAGCATTCTTCTTCTTTTCCTTCTTCTTCTTCTTCTTCTTCTCATTTAATCATTTAAAACATGTATTATGTTTTATTTTCTTGTTGTTGTTTTTATTTCTTTCTCGCTTGCTACATTTTCTTTGACTTTTCTGTTTCAGCACACAGGCCTTGATGTTACTGTTGCTTTGCTTTAGGGTCTGTGACTTATAACAATACAAAGTGAATGGGTGGGAAAGGATAATTACATAAATTCAACCTTTTTTTAATGAAAGACCTGTGGAGGTTTACCAAGCTGTCACAGTGTGATTGTAAATATCACTTTGATCAAATTGGGAATTCGAAGTCCAGATAGCTTTTCTTCCTCTCCTTTAGTATTACCTGTAAGTCATTGGTTTGTATTTCAAAGTGTATCTTGTGTGTGTGGTTGCGTGCCTGCATGTGTGTGGGAGTGTATGCGTGTGCTACTGTGCGTATGTGTGCGCGTGTGCATTTGGGTGTGTCTGTGTGCATGTGAGTGTGTGAGCGTTTGTGTATGTGTGTTTTGTGAATTTTAACAGGCTGTGCAGGTGGATTTCAAAGGAGTACTTCACACACTCCATCTTGCATTAAATCTGTGCTCACTGGTATGATTTTTCCAATAAAGTTACATCAAAAACACAATACAGAGTCTGTGTCCTGCAGATCATTAAATGGAAGAGAGAGAGAGAGAGAGAGAGAGAGAGAGAGAGAGAGAGAGAGAGAGAGGTGGGAGAAAGAGAGAGAGAGAGAGAGAGGTGGGAGAAAGAGAGAGAGAGAGAGAGAGAGAGGGAGAGAGAGAGAGAGAGAGAGAGAGAGGGGTGGGAGAAAGAGAGAGAGAGAGAGAGAGAGAGAGAGAGAGGTGGGAGAGAGAGAGGGAGAGAGAGAGAGAGAGAGAGGGAGAGAGAGAGAGAGAGAGAGAGGTGAGAGAGAGAGAGAGAGGGAGAGAGAGAAATGGGAATGAGGAAAAGCGAGACAGACACATACTGAACACTCATGTTGCCTCAAAAATCCTTGTCTACATTCTTTGTTGATTCGATTTTTTAAATTCACCTGGTCATGTAAATTGTCAATATTCACCCACTCAACATGAAGAGGGATCTAAAAAACAAACTATATGTTTTATAGTAACATAGTTGTGGGTTTCAAGGTTTCCACTATCTTCTTGGGTGTTTCTGTTGTGTCTCTCTCATCTTTAAGTTCTGTGATAAAGATTTGATGAGAAAGATGTTCTTATTTTCACTGTAGAATAATTAAAAAAATTTGTTGTAATGGAAATATAATAACATTCAAGTTAATATATAAGCCTGACAATTGTAGTTATTTAATTTGTAAAGCCGTTATTTTTATTTTGTAATTGTTATCAACATATTTTTTTAAGTTGCCCATCAGCTATTTGACAGGTTTGCTATTTATGAAAGAACAAGAATAAATGTTTTGCTTCTTACAATGGACGTGCATTTTTATTAAAATGGTATTGTTTAGCTTTTAGGTTTGATGATGATGAGGATTGCTTTGGTTTCTTCCTCTTTTTTTCTGCTGGTTCTTTCTTTCCTTGCCAGTGACATCATTTTGTGTCACAATACGTATTTTATTTTAAATCTCCATAATAAAAAAAAAGTGAAAAGTGAAATAGGCTGCTACCGACTCTTTTTCTCCGACACAGAACATGTTATTTTCTTCCCTTCCGTCAAGTATCCAAATCTAAAACATCAGCCACTTAACACTTGGAAAATATCCTAAAACATAATATCACTCACTTCCTTTTATTCCAACCCAGAACATGTTTCCTATACTTCAATGTAGTCTCATGGCTGGAATCAAATCAAATACTATGGCTTTACTAATTAGCTGTTATCACTAAAGCTAACACCATCCCAATCTGAACTCTTGTCCTCAATGTATCTCCACAACCATGAACAGATGCAGGAGTGAATTTGCTTTGCTGCTGTGTGAAAGTGGTGGGGTGGTGGGCGGCAGAGATAAAGAGAACAGAGAAATACATGGCTTAAGGAACACAAACTCGGGCATCCATCCTAAATACAGATTTTACCCACAATTGCACACAAGTCTTCCAGATAGACCCATACGGAAAAAATATACATTTCGATATACACTGCTCAAAAAAATAAAGGGAACACTTAAACAACACAATGTAACTCCAAGTCAATCACACTTCTGTGAAATCAAACAACACTGATTGACAATACATTTCACATGCTGTTGTGCAAATGGAATAGACAACAGGTGGAAATTATAGGCAATTAGCAAAACACCCCCAATAAAGGAGTGGTTCTGCAGGTGGTGACTACAGACCACTTCTCAGTTCCTATGCTTCCTGGCTGATGTTTTGGTCACTTTTGAATGCTGGCGGTCCTTTCATTCTAGTGGTAGCATGAGACGGAGTCTACAACCCACACAAGTGGCTCAGGTAGTGCAGCTCATCCAGGATGGCACATCAATGCGAGCTGTGGCAAGAAGGTTTGCTGTGTCTGTCAGCGTAGTGTCCAGAGCATGGAGGCGCTACCAGGAGACAGGCCAGTACATCAGGAGACGTGGAGGAGGCCGTAGGAGGGCAACAACCCAGCAGCAGGACCGCTACCTCCGCCTTTGTGCAAGGAGGAGCAGGAGGAGCACTGCCAGAGCCCTGCAAAATGACCTCCAGCAGGCCACAAATGCGCATGTGTCTGCTCAAACGGTCAGAAACAGACTCCATGAGGGTGGTATGAGGGCCCGACGTCCACAGGTGGGGGTTGTGCTTACAGCCCAACACCGTGCTGGACGTTTGGCATTTGCCAGAGAACACCAAGATTGGCAAATTCGCCACTAGCGCCCTGTGCTCTTCACAGATGAAAGCAGGTTCACACTGAGCACATGTAACCGACGTGACAGAGTCTGGAGACGCCGTGGAGAACGTTCTGCTGCCTGCAACATCCTCCAGCATGACCGGTTTGGCGGTGGGTCAGTCATGGTATGGGGTGGCATTTCTTTGGGGAGCCGCACAGCCCTCCATGTGCTCGCCAGAGGTAGCCTGACTGCCATTAGGTACCGAGATGAGATCCTCAGACCACTTGTGAGACCATATGCTGGTGCGGTTGGCCTTGGGTTCCTCCTAATGCAAGACAATGCTAGACCTCATGTGGCTGGAGTGTGTCAGTGTGTTCACATAAAATGTATTTCAAATACATGTACATACACTTGCAACTTTGCTCAAATGCATGTAATGCCTGACTGAAATGCATGTAATGCCTGACTGAAATGCATGCAATGCCTGACTGAAATGCATGTAATGCCTGACTGAAATGCATGTAATGCCTGACAGAAATGCATGTAATGCCTGACAGAACTGCATGTAATGCCTGACAGAAATGCATGTAATGCCTGACTGAAATGCATGTAATGCCTGACTGAAATGCATGTAATGCCTGACTGAAATGCATGTAATGCCTGACAGAAATGCATGTAATGCCTGACAGAAATGCATGTAATGCCTGACTGAAATGCATGTAATGCCTGACTGAAATGCATGTAATGCCTAACAGAAATGCATGTAATGCCTGACAGAAATGCATGTAATGCCTGACTGAAATGCATGTAATGCCATGAATGAAATGCATATAATGCCTGACAGAAATGCATGTAATGCCTGACAGAAATGCATGTAATGCCTGACTGAAATGCATGTAATGCCTGACTGAAATGCATGTAATGCCTGACTGAAATGCATGTAATGCCTGACAGAAATGCATGTAATGCCTGACAGAAATGCATGTAATGCCTGACTGAAATGCATGTAATGCCTGACAGAAATGCATGTAATGCCTGACAGAAATGCATGTAATGCCTGACAGAAATGCATGTAATGCCTGACAGAAATGCATGTAATGCCTGACAGAAATGCATGTAATGCCTGACAGAAATGCATGGCTATGACGTCTAGTCTACAGGGTGGACAAAGTGGTTCTTAATTCCACATAGTTTTGCACTTCAGAAGATCCTTAGATCTTCTAGGCTGAGAGAGGCTGGTCTGAGGGCTGTAGGCCTGTTGTAAGGCAGGTCCTCACCAGACATCACCGGCAACAACGTCGCCTATGGGCACAAACCCATCGTCGCTGGACCAGACAGGACTGGCAAAAAGTGCAGTTTTGTCTCACCAGGGGTGATGGTCGGATTCGCGTTTATCGTCAAAGGAATGAGCGTTACATCGAGGCCTGTACTCTGAAGCTGGATCAATTTGGAGTTGGAGGGTCCGTCATGGTCCAATATGTCCCATAAACATCACAAATGGTCCTTTTGTTCGATTAATTCCGTCGATATATATATATATATCTCCAAAATGTCAATTTATTTGGCGCGTTTGATCCAGAAAAACACAGGTTCCAACTTGCGCAAAGTGACTACAAAATATCTCAAACGTTACCTGTAAGCATTGTCCAAACATTTCAAACTACTTTTGTAATACAACTTTAGGTATTTTTTAACGTAAATAATCAATAAAATTGAAGACGAGATATATTGTATTCAATACCGGAGGAAAACAAAGTGGAGCGTGCTATCAGGTCACGCGCCTCTAACAGAGAGTACACTAGACTCGAGCCTCATTCTGAACAGTGTTACTTCTTTGTTTATCAAAGGAAAAACCTCAACCAATTTCTAAAGACTGTTGATATCCAGTGGAAGCGATAGGAACTGCAGGAAAGTCGATTAAAAAATCCCAATGAAAAGTAATTGAAAAGGGAGTGACCGCAAAAATAAAATCTGAACGGTTTGTCCTCTGAGTTTCGCCTGCCAAATAAGTTTTGTTATACCCACAGACATGATTCAAACAGTTTTAGAAACTTCAGAGTGTTTTCGATCCAGATAAGCTAATAATATGCATATCTTAGCTTCTGGGTCTGAGTAGCAGGCCGTTTACTTTTGACACGCTTTACATCCGGACGTGAAAATACTGCCCCCTGTCCCAAAGAAGTTAATGCAGCTGGTGGTCACACCAGATACTGACCGTTACTTTTGATTTTGACCCCAACCCTGTTTGTTCAGGGACACATTATTCAATTTCTGTTAGTCACATGTCTGTGGAACTTGATCAGTTTATGTCTCAGTTGTTGAATCTTGTTATGTTCATACAAATATTTACAGATGTTAAGTTTGCTGAAAATTAACACAGTTGACAGTGAGAGGAAGTTTCTTTTTTTGCTGAGTTTATTTTAAAGAGCACATGTTCAACATCATAAAAAAACATGTTTTCCCATCTCAAAAGATTGGATTAATTACTATAGTTAGTGCCTCTCTTCAGCTTAGTTAATAATGAAAAAAATGTAGTTCATTTTGAAATGTTACCTTTATTTGACTAGGCAAGTCAATGAAGAACAAATTGTTCTTGTCATTTTGTTAGTCATTTTTGTAGAAATGTAAATGTATTTAAATGCATTTTTTGTGCTTTTGGTATGTGTCAAGTACAATAAAATAGATTTTGATAAAGTATATTGTGGCTGCATCCGCCCATTAGAGGGTTTGGAGGAGTGGTTTGTTGGAGGCGTGGCCTTGAGTTAGCTCTCTTTGGGCCACCCATTGGAGAAAGTGTAATGCCAGATGTGAACGAATCAAGAATCATGCAATAATCATGCCCAAACCGGCATCTGCGAAATACTGTAGATGCTGAGTACTTTCTCCTTTGAGGCAAGTGTGGGAGAGATAATTACATGTTACGCTCCTGAAAACCCTGAGCAGGTGACGGATAGTGAAATGTAATCTGAAGAAGAAGAACCTGCACCATTAAGTGAGGGGAAGGCTTCCGAGCCTCACCAATCATCAGGAAAATGCCAGAAGCGACTCTGGCCCAGTGGGAGAATGACTTTTGACCGATTCGTTTGTGGTATCAGGCTGGGTGAAGTTCATTGTTATTTTTGTGATATACTGTACATTTGACCTACATTTGAATATACTCTTTAAATACATTCCGTAATATATGTACTGTATAATGTACTGTATTTTAAATGCAAAATATATATTTTGGCCAGTTTTAAAAATTGAAAAAGTATCCTAAAAAATGCATCCCAAAATATGTTTTTAATGTATTTTTCTCTCATATGTAGAGAAAAGAGGGAAATGTCACTTTCACTCCATTTGATGTTTAATTAATTTGAGGCTGGAATCTCCATCTCTCCCTGCCACTCTCTCCCCGCCTCTCTCTCCCCACCTCTCTCTCCCTGCCTCTCTCTCCCGCCTCTCTCTCCCTGCCTCTCTCTCCCTCTCTCTCTCTCCCTGCTTCTCTCTCTCCCTACCTCTCTCGTCCTGCCTCTCTCTCCCTGCCACTCTCTCCCTGCCTCTCTCTCCCCACCTCTCTCTCCCCACCTCTCTCTCCCTGCCTCTCTCTCCCTGCCTCTCTCTCTCTCCCTCTCTCTCTCCCTGCCTCTCTCTCTCTCTCTCTCTCTCTCTCTCTCTCCCTGCCTCTCTCGTCCTGCCTCTCTCTCCCTGTCTCTCTCTCCCTGCCTCTCTCTCTCTCCCTGCCTCTCTCTCTCTCCCTCTCTCTCTCCCTGCCTCTCTCTCCCTCTCTCTCTCCCTGCCTCTCTCTCTCTCCCTCTCTCTCTCCCTGCCTCTCTCTCCCTCTCTCTCTCCCTGCCTCTCTCTCCCTCTCTCTCTCCCTGCCTCTCTCTCTCTCTCTCTCTCTCTCTCTCTCCCTGAATCTCTCTCCCTCTCTCTCTCTCTCCCTGCCTCTCTCTCCCTGCCTCTCTCTCCCTCTCTCTCTCCCTGCCTCTCTCTCTCTCTCTCTCTCTCCCTCTCTCTCTCTCTCTCTCTCTCTCTCGCTCTCTCTCCCTGCCTCTCTCTCCCTCTCTCTCTCTCCCTGCCTCTCTCTCTCTCTCTCTCTCTCTCTCTCTCTCTCTCTCTCTCTCTCTCTCGCGCTCTCTCTCCCTGCCTCTCTCTCCCCGCCTCTCTCTCCCCACCTCTCTCTCCCTGCCTCTCTCTCCCTGCCTCTCTCTCTCTCCCTCTCTCTCTCCCTGCCTCTCTCTCTCTCTCTCTCTCTCTCTCTCTCCCTGCCTCTCTCGTCCTGCCTCTCTCTCCCTGTCTCTCTCTCCCTGCCTCTCTCTCTCTCCCTGCCTCTCTCTCTCTCCCTCTCTCTCTCCCTGCCTCTCTCTCTCTCCCTCTCTCTCTCCCTGCCTCTCTCTCGCTCTCTCTCTCCCTGCCTCTCTCTCCCTCTCTCTCTCCCTGCTCTCTCTCTCTCTCTCTCTCTCTCTCTCCCTGAATCTCTCTCCCTCTCTCTCTCTCTCCCTGCCTCTCTCTCCCTGCCTCTCTCTCCCTCTCTCGCTCCCTGCCTCTCTCTCTCTCTCTCTCTCTCTCTCTCTCTCTCTCTCTCTCTCTCTCTCTCTCTCTCTCGCTCTCTCTCTCTGCCTCTCTCTCCCTCTCTCTCTCTCCCTGCCTCTCTCTCTCTCTCTCTCTCTCTCTCTCTCTCTCTCTCTCTCTTCCTCTCTCTCGCTCTCTCTCTCTCCCTTTCTCTCTCTCTCTCTCCCTGGCTCTCTGTTCCTGTCTCTCTCTCTCCCTCTCTCTCTCTCTCTCTCTCTCTCTCTCTCTCCCTCTCTCTCTCCCTGCCCCTCTCTCTCCCTCTCTCTCTCTCTCTCTCTCTCTCTCTCTCTCTCTCTCTCCCTCTCTCTCTCCCTGCCTCTCTCTCCCTCTCTCTCTCCCTGCCTCTATCTCTCTCTCTCTCTCTCGCTCGCTCTCTCTCTCTTCCTCTCTCTCGCTCTCTTTCTCTCCCTCTCTCTCTCTCTCTCTCCCTGCCTCTCTGTTCCTGTCTCTCTCTCTCTCTCTCTCTCGCTCTCCCTCCCTGCCTCTCCCTCCCTCTCTCTCTCCCTCTCTCTCCCTGCCTCTCTCTCTTTCTCTCTCCCTCTAGATCATTATTGAACAATTGGAAAATGTGAACTGCCACTTCATGATATGACACACATTATATGAAAATCACATGAAAATCAAATGCCAGATTATGGAGTTTTCTTTTGGTGCAGACAGCCACGTTGGACTCTTTCTTTGTGTCTGTGTGAGTGTGAGTCCCACACAAATGTGTGGGAAGGTGGGGGGTGATTGCTCCTCTGTGTTGAATGTTGAAATAGACATTATTGTCCCTTTCTTTGCAGTCACAATGCCCTTCTTTTATGTGACAGTTTTTCAACCTTGATGCTCACTATTCTCCATGGACATTCTGACAGTCATTGTTTAAACCAAACAGCAAATACTGAGCTTCTAGCCTTAATTTGATCATTTTGTCAGGTCCCGTTATCCAATCCTCCTTCACAAAGTCAATCTAGCGAGGGAAAAGTCTAATTAAACCTTCCGCTTCTAGTAAAATAAGTCATTGTAAAGAGTCAAAACACTTGTATTCATACAATTAAAAGAGCTACAGTTTTCATGGACCTGGACCTGGGCCAAGTACACATGGACCTGGGCCTGTATTCACAAACGTACGGTTTCCCGGGGAACCTTCATCTGTGTCTGGGAAACCAGCCCAAAGAGTATCAATAGGAGTGCTCATCTAGGATCACTTTTGCCTTTTAAATCATATTGAATAAGAGGGATATCTGATCCTAGATCAGTACTCCTACTTTGAGCCGCTTTATGAATATTGTTAAACAGCCATCACTAGCACATTAGAGGCTGCTGCCCTATACACATAGACTTGAAATCACTGGCCACTTTAATTATATGAAACACTAGTCACTTTAATAATGTTTACATATTTTGCATTACTCATCTCATATGTATATACTGTATTCTGTCCTATTCTACTGTATCTTAGTCTATGCCGCTCTGACATTGCTCGTCCAAATATTTATATATTCTTAATTCCTTTACTTTAGATTGTGTGTATTGTTAGATATTACTGCATCGTTGGAGCTAGAAACACAAGCATTTCGCTACACCCACATTAACATCTGCTAAACATGTGTATGTGACAAATAAAATTGTATTAGATTTTTTTGATTTGATGCATAGATACAATAGGTGAGTTAGTTTCTCTGTTTGTGTGTTGAGATTGGTAGTGTTGAGCTGTATGGTGTCCATATTAGGACATACATGCATTGTTAAAGCAGGCACAGAGGTGTGACATTTGAGGTGGACACAGTGTGCTGGCCTTTCTGGCCTTGGTTTTGAGATGTCAACATGGAGACAAGAACGGAAACTGTTTGATCTGAACGGAAACTTTTCCCACCACTATGGAGGCCTTTCTCATTGTGATGCAACGGTTTCTCACAAACATGTTTTTAATAATTTTTTTACCTCCTCTGTTGTGGTTGCGTAATGTACCAACTCTGGTATACAAATCAACATTTTTAGCTCAACCGACCACATGAGATGGTGCCTAGCTAGTGAGCCACAGTAGAGAGTTAGAGAGTAGATGGTCAGTGTTAGGTGTGGCCTTCAAAGTCACAAGGTCACCTGACTGAAAAAGTTGCAACTTTGGTTCTGTGGCAGAGCAAGAACAGGAAATGTAGGCAGTTTTGACAAGAACAGGGTTTCACTTTGTGTTCACTTCTGTTATGGGGTTTGGAGATTCAACAGTAGAAAATGTTTCCAAAAAGAGCTACTTGCATTTCTACAGAGTAATCCAGCGAGAGAGAATCATGTAAATGTTCTATGTCAGGATGGAGTTGTCATGAAGCTAATATTTGATGTTATTTTGTATATTATTTTTTATATTTTATTTTAATTTTAATATTTTGGTAGGAATGCAACTATTACAGTAAAAGGACCAGGCTGCGAAAAATATGTGTAGTTATCATAGAGCAGATGTTATATGTATAGTTATCATAGAGCAGATGTTATATATATAGTTATCATAGAGCAGATGTTATATATGTAGTTATCATAGAGCAGATGTTATATATGTAGTTATCATAGAGCAGATGTTATATGTATAGTTATCATAGAGCAGATGTTATATGTGTAGTTATCATAGAGCAGATGTTATATGTATAGTATCATAGAGCAGATGTTATATGTATAGTTATCATAGAGCAGATGTTATATATGAAGTTATCATAGAGCAGATGTTATATGTATAGTTATCATAGAGCAGATGTTATATGTGTAGTTATCATAGAGCA
Organism: Oncorhynchus clarkii lewisi; assembly: GCF_045791955.1. Classification (NCBI taxonomy): domain Eukaryota; kingdom Metazoa; phylum Chordata; class Actinopteri; order Salmoniformes; family Salmonidae; genus Oncorhynchus; species Oncorhynchus clarkii. The sequence goes on from NC_092153.1 coordinate 75,098,105, forward strand.
GATGTTATATGTATAGTTATCATAGAGCAGATGTTATATGTATAGTTATCATAGAGCAGATGTTATATGTATAGTTATCATAGAGCAGATGTTATATGTATAGTTTTCATAGAGCAGATGTTATATGTATAGTTATCATAGAGCAGATGTTATATATATAGTTATCATAGAGCAGATGTTATATGTATAGTTATCATAGAGCAGATGTTATATGTGTAGTTATCATAGAGCAGATGTTATATGTGTAGTTATCATAGAGCAGATGTTATATGTGTAGTTATCATAGAGCAGATGTTATATATATATATATATAGTTATCATAGAGCAGATGTTATATATGTATAGTTATCATAGAGCAGATGTTATATATATAGTTATCATAGAGCAGATGTTATATGTATAGTTATCATAGAGCAGATGTTATATATATATATATGTAGTTATCATAGAGCAGATGTTATATGTATAGTAATCATAGAGCAGATGTTATATGTGTAGTTATCATAGAGCAGATGTTATATGTGTAGTTATCATAGAGCAGATGTTATATATATAGTTATCATAGAGCAGATGTTATATGTATATAGTTATCATAGAGCAGATGTTATATGTATAGTTATCATAGAGCAGATGTTATATATATATATATATATATATATATATATATATATAGTTATCATAGAGCAGATGTTATATATATAAAGTTATCATAGAGCAGATGTTATATGTATATAGTTATCATAGAGCAGATGTTATATATATATATATATAGTTATCATAGAGCAGATGTTATATATATATATAGTTATCATAGAGCAGATGTTATATGTATAGTTATCATAGAGCAGATGTTATATGTATAGTTATCATAGAGCAGATGTTATATATATATATATAGTTATCATAGAGCAGATGTTATATATATATAGTTATCATAGAGCAGATCTTATATGTATATAGTTATCATAGAGCAGATGTTATATATATATATAGTTATCATAGAGCAGATGTTATATGTATATAGTTATCATAGAGCAGATGTTGTATATACAGTGCCTTGCGAAAGTATTCGGCCCCCTTGAACTTTGCGACCTTTTGCCACATTTCAGGCTTCAAACATAAAGATATAAAACTGTATTTTTTTGTGAAGAATCAACAACAAGTGGGACACAATCATGAAGTGGAACGACATTTATTGGATATTTCAAACTTTTTTAACAAATCAAAAACTGAAAAATTGGGTGTGCAAAATGATTCAGCCCCTTTACTTTCAGTGCAGCAAACTCTCTCCAGAAGTTCAGTGAGGATCTCTGAATGATCCAATGTTGACCTAAATGACTAATGATGATAAATACAATCCACCCGTGTGTAATCAAGTCTCCGTATAAATGCACCTGCACTGTGATAGTCTCAGAGGTCCGTTAAAAGCGCAGAGAGCATCATGAAGAACAAGGAACACACCAGGCAGGTCCGAGATACTGTTGTGAAGAAGTTTAAAGCCGGATTTGGATACAAAAAGATTTCCCAAGCTTTAAACATCCCAAGGAGCACTGTGCAAGCGATAATATTGAAATGGAAGGAGTATCAGACCACTGCAAATCTACCAAGACCTGGCCGTCCCTCTAAACTTTCAGCTCATACAAGGAGAAGACTGATCAGAGATGCAGCCAAGAGGCCCATGATCACTCTGGATGAACTGCAGAGATCTACAGCTGAGGTGGGAGACTCTGTCCATAGGACAACAATCAGTCGTATATTGCACAAATCTGGCCGTTATGGAAGAGTGGCAAGAAGAAAGCCATTTCTTAAAGATATCCATAAAAAGTGTCGTTTAAAGTTTGCCACAAGCCACCTGGGAGACACACCAAACATGTGGAAGAAGGTGCTCTGGTCAGATGAAACCAAAATTGAACTTTTTGGCAACAATGCAAAACGTTATGTTTGGCGTAAAAGCAACACAGCTCATCACCGTGAACACACCATCCCCACTGTCAAACATGGTGGTGGCAGCATCATGGTTTGGGCCTGCTTTTCTTCAGCAGGGACAGGGAAGATGGTTAAAATTGATGGGAAGATGGATGGAGCCAAATACAGGACCATTCTGGAAGAAAACCTGATGGAGTCTGCAAAAGACCTGAGACTGGGACAGAGATTTGTCTTCCAACAAGACAATGATCCAAAACATAAAGCAAAATCTACAATGGAATGGTTCAAAAATAAACATATCCAGGTGTTAGAATGGCCAAGTCAAAGTCCAGACCTGAATCCAATCGAGAATCTGTGGAAAGAACTGAAAACTGCTGTTCACAAATGCTCTCCATCCAACCTCACTGAGCTCGAGCTGTTTTGCAAGGAGGAATGGGAAAACATTTCAGTCTCTCGATGTGCAAAACTGATAGAGACATACCCCAAGCGACTTACAGCTGTAATCGCAGCAAAAGGTGGCGCTACAAAGTATTAACTTAATAAGGGGGCTGAATAATTTTGCACGCCCAATTTTTCAGTTTTTGATTTGTTAAAAAAGTTTGAAATATCCAATAAATGTCGTTCCACTTCATGATTGTGTCCCACTTGTTGTTGATTCTTCACAAAAAAAATACAGTTTTATATCTTTATGTTTGAAGCCTGAAATGTGGCAAAAGGTCGCAAAGTTCAAGGGGGCCGAATACTTTCGCAAGGCACTGTAGTTATCATAGAGCAGATGTTATATGTATAGTTATCATAGAGCAGATGTGTATTATAACATGCACAATATCAGACATGCCACTTTGATGTGTATTAATTTTTTTCCATCATAACAATAATGGCAAATATCTAATCCGTTTTACCATACAGCTTACTTTTCCAACCAGCTGTCAAGTTCACTGTAAATAAGTGAATATGTACAGTATTGTGACAGAATTCTCTAAGAAGGTGCTATTTTTAAAATGCAAAATCTCCCTAAAAGAGATTCTGAAACTTCAAGTGAGACTTAACTTCTCTCTATGACTGGTCACTCACCAGAGCAGTGTGCTTGAATATTACTGTTGCGTTTGAATGACCGTATCACCTCCCCTTCAGAATCTCTTTAAGATATGCAGTAGATAATGTTACCTCCTACAATGTACATTCGGAGAGAAAGAATTGCCACTTGCTCTCAACCCCCTGTGTTTTACACTTTTACATCTGAGGTGAAAGAGCGCTGTTTGTCAGACCATGAGACATCCCGAAAATCAGTCTTTTCACAAAATTGTATGTATTGTCCGAACGGTTTGGCCTAAAAACGATTATGACCTCTCTATTGAAAGATGTGGCTCTCACAAACACGTTGGTGTTCAGCGGATCTGCCAACTTCTGTCTGTATTGATCGAACAGTTTGAGCTACACTTCCCTCTGTGGAAAGGTGAGACTCTCACGAACACATACAATACCAATCAAAGGTTTGGACACACCTACTCATTCAAGGGTTTTTCACATGGCACCTTCTCAACATGAATTGTTTGGAGGAGACTGTATGAATCAGGCCTTCACAGTCAAATTGATGCAAAGAAACAACTACTAAAGGACACCAATAAGAAGAAGAAACTTGCTTGGGCCAAGAAACACGTGCAATGGACATTAGACCGGTGGAAATCTGTCCGTTGGTCTGATGAGTCCACATTTGAGATTTTTGGTTGCAACCGCTGTGTATTTGTGAGACACAGAGAAGCATGGAGGAGGAGGTGTGATGGTGCTTGCTGGTGACACTGTCAGGGATTTATTTTGAAGGTACGGGCACATTTAACCAGCATGGCTACCACAGCATTCTGCAGCGATACGTCATCCCAACTGGTTTGGGCTTAGTGGGACTATCATTTGTTTTTCAACAGGACAATGACCCAACACACCTCCAGGCTGTGTAAGGGCTATTTGACCAAGAAGGAGAGTGATGGAGTGCTGCATCCGATGGCCTGGCCTCCACAATCACCCGACCTCAACCCAATTGAGATGGTTTAGGATGAGTTGGACCGCAGAGGGAAGGAAAAGCAGCCAACAAGTGCTCAGCCTATGTGGGAACTCCTTCAAGACTGTTGGAAAAGCATTCCTCATAAAGCTGGTTGAGAGAATGCCAAGAGTGTGCAAAGCTGTCATCAAGGCAAAGGGTGGCTACTTTGAAGAATCTAAAATATGAAATATATTTTGATTTGTTTAACACTTTCTTGGTTACCACTTGATTCCATATGTGTTATTTCATAGTTTTGATGTCTTCACTTTTATTTTACAATGTAGAAAATAGTAAAAAATAAAGAAAAATCATTGAATGAGTAGGTGTGTCCAAACTTTTGACTGGTACTGTACATGTCGGTTGTTATGCTCTAGGATGCCCACAGGCCTCACAAGCCTCGTCTGAAGGTTCCCCCTGTACCAGTTGAAAAAATGTATGGAAGTACGCAGTATATGGAAACTGTTTAGTGCCAAAAATAAGGGGTTAAATACATTTTAAAATATATATATATATTTATATATATATAAAATGTTTCCTGATCTTTCTTATATCTTTCAGATATAGGACAGACACTTCAGAACAAACTTCCTTTTGATTACTTTTTGGGGGACGATCTGTTAATCCATGTGTTTGTATGGGCTAATAGCAATAATAATGTTTTTAGATTTCTATACTTGAAGGGGTTTTAAAATTCAAAATCAAATCACAAAATTATAATTGGTATGACCTTCTTAAAACAATTCCATTATAGCTTATTAGAACCCCCCTCCCCCGGCTTAGACAGGTCTTAGACTTTTATGGGTTAAGTGTCTTTTAGCCTCTTGCCTGGTTTATTGCTTTTTCTCCATTCTTGTTTTCCTGACAGCTGAATGCCTTTCTCAGCTTTGCAAATGTACTATACCTATGGCCTTAACAAAATAATACATGAACACACCGTACTGCATATTGAATTCATTCAGGATCAATTACTGTATGAATGAACTACATACAGTCTGTTTCTCATATACGCTATCACTCTTAAAGTTCTTTAGACTCTTCACATTGAGTGGGGATACCAGCCATTTATGTTTTACATAAAAAAATAGCCGCTATTTTTCAACTTCAGGAAATCAACAGCATTGTTCATCAATGATTGTTTATAACACATGGCCAGAGGAAGCTTCTGTATGTTATTCAGCTCGCTGTCAACTTAGTTAGGTTCATGCATTATCTCATATAATGTGTATGTGGAAGTAGTATGGGATGTCAGAAGAAACCTAAAATAAATCTAATCAAAAAAGAGCAATAAGTGATGTGATCAACCTTATTTTGTTAGATTGAAATACTTTTGTAAAGTGTCAATATTTTTGACTGATCTCTATGGGAGAATTTTCGATCTTCGCATAAAAACAGTGTGAAAAGCTGAATTGGCACTTTCATTCTATTTGGAAACGGTTATGGTGGTTGAGAACATTGAACTGTTGATGGCCGGAAAAGGCTTGACTGACAAGAAGTCCTCGTTCGTTTATTAACTCTGTTTCATTTAGCTGCGGGCTGCACAAGCACACATCCAAGCAGAGAAACCACGTGCTTCCTTACTCTGAGGAGAAAAAGAAGACTTTCAGTGTCAGTTGTTGCTAACTCTCCCCTTGAGGATGACTCAAATGGAGAACCGCAGACATAAGTGTTTTCTTGTCACATTGTGTACTGTGAAAGTAAGATTGTTATTTCTCTGAGATCATTTTTTATGTTCACCACAGATATGGCCATAGATAAACACAAATTACAACAAGTCAAGATGGAACAGATGTTTAGTAGTCATTTCAAACACTTAATAAGCATTAAGTTTCACTATTTGAGCAATATCACCCACACATATATTTTAGACTCCGTAGCAGATTGTTTTAAATGTTAAGGATCGATATGTGTTTGATCCATTTACAGTGCCTTCAAAAAGTATTCACACCCTTTGACTTTTTCCACATTTTGTTGTGTTACAGCCTGAATTTTAAATGGATAAAATATAAATTTTGTGTCACTGGTCTACACACAATACCCCATAATGTCAAAGTGGAATTATGTGTTAAGATACTTTTACAAATTAATTAATAATAACAGGCTGAAAAGTCTCCAGTCAATAAGTATTCAACCCCTTTGTTATGACAAGCCTAAATACGTTCAGGAGTAAAGACAAATGTACATAATATGTTTTATGGACTCACTCTGTGTGCAATGATAGTGTTTAACATGATTTTTGAATGACTCCCTCATCTCTGTACCCCACACATACAATTATCTATAAGGTCCCTCAATCGAGCAGTGAATTTCAAACAAAGATTCAACCACAAAGACCAGGGAGGTTTTCCAATGCCTCGCAAAGAAGGGCATCTATTGGTAGATGGGTAAAAATGTTGAAAAGCAGACATTGAATATCCATTTGAGCATTGTGAAGTAATTAATTAACACTTTGGGTAGTGTATCAATACACCCAGTGACTACAAAGATACAGGCTTCCTTCCTAACTTAGTTGCCGGAGAGGAAGGAAACCACTTAGGTATTTCACCATGAGCCAATGGTGACTTTAAAACAGTTACAGAGTTTAATGGCTGTGATAGGAGAAAACTGAGGATGGCTCAACAACATTGTAGTTACTCCACAATACTAACCCTAAATGACAGAGTGAAAAGAAGGAAGCTTGTAAAGAATAAAAATATTCCAAAACGTGCATCTTGTTTGCAATAAGGCAAACAAAGCGAATACAAAGCGTTATGTTTGGGGCAAATCCATCAACACATCACACTCCATATTTTTAGGCATGCTGGTGGCTGTATGATGTTATGAGTATGCTTGTCATTGACAAGGACTATATCGTTTTTTAAATAAAAATAAATGGAATAGAGCTAAGTTAAAGCAAAATCCTACCAAGACAACATGGAAGGTTTCTGAATGGCCTAGTTACAGTTTTGACTTAAATTGGCTTGAAAATCTATGGTTGAGACTTGAAAATAGCTGTCTAGTAATAATCAACAACCAACATGTTTTCACTTTGTCATTATGTGGTATTGTGATTAGATGGGTGAGAATGTATTTTTTTAATACATTTTGAATTCAGGCTATAACACCAATTTTGTATTTATTAAGTCACGGGGTATTGCATTAATACTTCCTGAAGGCACTGTATGTTTGTGAACAGGACTTTGGTTCAAAGTTGTGTTTATTTGGAGTTAAAAACATGACGTGTTATGCCATTTTTTTAAATAATTTGCCCAATTAATCAAATCACTGCACTCACTTATAACACTCAAAAGTTTCTTAATTCACTATTATATCAAAGCAAGCCAGAGGTTGTGTGTTTTAAAAGATAATGTGGTGAAAGAAGGTGGGATTGAGAATCAACCCAAGAAGAGGAAGACAATGTCATTACTGCCAATCAAAGTAAAGCAGAGGTAATACCATGTTTGAAAAGCTACACGTTAATTATACCAGAAGTAATACCATGCTTACAGAGGGTACATGATCTTACCATATCTTCCCATATCTTGGAAATTGCTAGTGATGACAGCCGTTTTTGAGAGGGTTGAAGAGTGAAAATGCCTCTTCTTACAGTTTGCTCAAACTGGCAGTGTACTTTTTACCTTCTACCTTAGTGTGCACTCTCTTTTCTGACATTTGTGGGTATGTTTCCTGTGAACCTTCATGCAAATTCCAAGCACCAAAACATCATAGCAGCACCACAAAGCTGCATACTAAAACATACCACTTCATTATAATCTCATCTACTGTCATTTTATGATTGACGAAGATCTAAAAGATTCCACGTCTATGTTTACCGATGAGATAGGCCTGTAGTTAGTCACTCAGTCTTATAGAGTATCAGGCTGGAATATCACAAAGATGGAAAGTCTCAGTGAACGGTTGATGATGGTGCTGGATGAACTCCAGAGCTAGACACTTTACAGCCCAGGTCTGTACTGCTGAGAATGGACTTGGAGTCTAAAGTGAGGGGCTGTTGCCAGGCTCTTGGGCCAAGTCTGGTGCACTGTACTGTATCTGCAAATAGAGGATGAACAGTTTACGCTGCAGGAGGACTTCACTCAGACAGCTATATCCACATCAGTGGAGGCTGGTGGGAGGAGCTATAGGAGGACGGGCTCATCGTAATGGCTGGAATGAAATGATTGGACCGGAGTCAAACGTGGTTTCCATATGTTTGATTTCCTTCCAACCATTACAATGAGCCTGTCCTCCTTTAGCTCCTCCCACCAGCCTCCTCTGATCCACATAGAGGGCCAATAATCGTCTCTACTCAAAGCTTATACTTTGGCTATATGGGGTTTCCCCTTAGTCACTTAAAAGCTTTTAGGGGAGCTACATTTTAGATTTTCATAGCAGGAATACAATTTTCTAATCACAAAATGGGTGTCCTACCAATAGTATGTAGGCCGATTTAGTCCAATAGAAGCCTTGACATGGTGAACTGAGAGCTCTCATTGTAGAAATTAGAATTGGTGATATGATAATCCCGACCGTCTGGGGGTTTTGAAACTTCAATAATGTTCAAGGATCTTGCGCCTGAATGGGAATGCCAAAACAGGGGCGTAGGGATTTGTAAATATAACTTAATCAGCTAATATTGATGGGGGATAAGGCTTGCTTGACTGACTAAACACATGCACACAAGTGAGAGGAGATGTCGTAACATTGAGGCACCAACTGTTGATCTTAACCCCTCCACATGATAATGTAGACACAGTATATGTTCTACTGGTGGGCTCTCTGTTGAGATTTGCAGTTCTATTGGTTCCTAGTGCCAAACCAACCCATTCACTAATAAGTCCCTTCAACCTTACGGTTGTAACCTGGCTGACCCACGTGACACACTTGTCTGGAGAGGAGGCTGTTTGTCAAATGCAATATTCGCTCAGAAATTATGCGACGGGTTTGATTGGCTCTCTCAAATGTATTTTTTTCCTTGTTTTTTCCCCGGTGTAATAGAAGGGGGCGGTGCTCGGGGGCTGTATGTGGCTGTGGGTGAGGAGAGCCAACCAGTAAAAGCACATCCCCCTTCATTATCGACACAGTGTGCCGACAACATCAAAGAGCCATTCCACTCTGGAGCCAGGAGGACTTTGAGAGTTAGGGGTGTACAGTGTTTCCTCTGACACATTGGTGTGGCTGGCTTCCAAGTTAAGCGGGAATTGTGTCAAGAAGCAGTGTGGCTTGGTTGGGTCGTGTTTCAGAGGATGCATGCCTCTCGACCTTCACCTCTCCTGAGTCCGTACAGGAGTTGCAGCGATGAGACAAGACTGTAACTACCAATAGGGGAGAAAAAGAGGTAATATATATAAATATATATATATATATATATATATATGATAATCTATTGAGCTCACAAGCAACGAATTAATCTATTATGGTGGGAGATAATACGGTTTTAAGTACCTCAATGGATCGTAAAGGAAATCACACTACAGACTATCACCCTCAAGCATTTAAGGAGATCATAAATATCATGGATACGTTGGAACTAGTGGATATTTGGAGGCTGAAAATGTTAAGAGGAGCGACACAGGGGAACCCGAGAGCTGACTCAAGAGCAGACTCAAATGAGGAAACAGGGATGTATGAACCAAAGATATGAAGTGCAGATCCGGGGAAGCTTGGATTAGTTGCAGAAAAAACATATGTGGAGACTGAGGTTGGAGTTAGCTGAGTAGAACAGGGTAAACAGGTCCTGAGGGGAATCCACGGTAGTGAGTAAAATCCAGAGCAAGGTAGTTGGGTGGTGAGATGTGGAACAGGAGACAGGAGCCAGAGATAGAGTGGTAACTGCAATGAGAGGATAAATGGTGTCAGGCAGGTAAACAGGCATAGCAGAGTAACAGGATTTTGCATAATCATGAATGGTTAGAATCATGAACTGACTGAGCAGAGATTACGATCTGGCAGAGTGGAAGTGGCAGGGTTGAGTATTTGTAGAGGTCTTGATTATGGAACGAGTTGCACCTGGTAGGGATCTGCTCTGACTCCACCACACCTGTCTCCAACCACACAATCACACAGAGAGGTAGAGAGAGAGTGTACAGGGAGAGTAACTCTAGGTCAAGAAGACACTGGATGAACACCAGAGGGTGTAGCAGGAGCAAATGTGAAAGAAAAACCTTGACCTAGTAATATGTACATGGAGGAGGCTTAATCAAGCTAGCCGTCTTGATTACTTCCTGGTCTCATTCCTGCTGGCATCAAAAGTTTTAAAAACTATTAATAGGAGATTGAATGCAATTGGAACAACCATCTAATTGACCTCAATATTACTCTTACAGAATTTGCATGTGGACGGGGATATTGGAAATTTTATCAAAGCCTATTGGATGGCAATTTATTTTTAACTAAGACAAAATAAATAATAATACATTTTTTCTGCACACATAGGTACAGCAGATCCCCTAAATGTATTTTTAGGGGCCATTCAATACAATACTCATCATTAAAACAAAAGCGGTTTAGGTAAAAAGAGATTAGACTAATAAAGGAAATAGAGGAAGTAACAGTGTAGGTAGATGGTAAGGAAACTACTATAGAGGCACAACATAGATTAGAGGAAAAACAAAAAGAATTGGAGGTACTTAATCAAGTGTAATGTATTACAAAAATAAAGCGAATTGGATGGAAAATCTCGAAAAATTCACAAAACCTTTCTTGAATCTTCAACATGGAAATGCTACCAAAAATAATTTACAGAAACTCATTACAAATGATGGAGTCATCCATGATTCACCAAATTATATTTTGAAAGAGGAAGCTAAATATTTTAAGCATATGTATTATTTTCTCATCCATTTCAACTGAATGATGTTATGGAATTTTCCAAGTTGTTTAAAGGCACAGTCAACTTAGTGTATGTAAACTTCTGACCCACTGGAATTGTGATAAGTGAAATAATCTGTTTGTAAACAATTGTTTGAAAAATTACTTGTGTCATGCACAAAGTAGATGTCCTAACCGACTTGCCAAAACTATAGTTTGTTAACATGAAACTTGTGGAGTGGTTGAAAAACGAGTTTTAATGACTCCAACCTAAGTGTATGTAAACTTCCAACTTCAACTGTAATTCTTTGTATCACAATTCCAGTGGGTCAGAAGTTAACATACACTAAATTGACTGTGCCTTTAAACAGCTTGGAAATTTCCAGAAAATGATGTTAACTTCTGACTTCAACTCTATGTGACAATTGCTTTAAACAATTTAAGATTATGAAAAATCAAAGATACCAGGCCTGGTATTTTGAAAAGACGTTTGATAAAGTACGACTAGAATTTCTTTGTAAATGCCTGGATTACTTTAGTTTCGGTGAATCTCTTATACAATGGGTTAAAGTTATGTACAGCACCCCCAGATATAAAAATAGTAAATAATGGTTACTTCTCTGAAAGTACCAAGTTTTTAAGTGGAGTAAAACAAGGCTGTCCGTTGTCTCCATATTTATTTATTATGGCCATTGAGATGCTTGCTATTAAAATTAGATCAAACAAGAACATTTAAGGGTTAAAAATCCAGGGGAGTAAAACAAAAGTGTCAATGTATGCCGATGACTCAAGTTTTTTATTAAGTCCGTAATCTGGATCCCTGCACAGTCTCATTGAAAATCTTGATAACTTTTCTAGCCTCTCTAAAACTTAATTATGACAAGCATACCATATTACGTATTGGATTGTTAAAAGACACAGTGTTTACACTACCTTGTAGTTTACCAATAAAATGGGCGAATGCTGAAGTAGACATACATGGTATTCACATCTCAAAAAATATAAATTAACTTACCACAATCAATTTCAATAGAAATATTGGAAACTAGATGCGATTCTGCAATCATGGAGAATAAATACATGTCTATTTTTGGAAAAATCACATTGATTAACTCTTTGGTCCTATCACAGTTTACTTACTTACTAATGGCACTGCCTACTCCAGACGACTTGTTTTTTAAATCCTATGAGCAAAAATATTTCACTTTATTTGGAATGCTACGCCAGGCAAAATTAAACATGCCTATTTATATAATGATTATGAGTTTGGGGGACTAAAATTATTAAATATTAAAGCTTTAAACCCTCACTAAAAGCTTCACTCATACATAAGTTATACTAAAACCCAAATAGTTCTCCAGTAGATTATTAAGAAAGGCTCATCCTTTGTTGAAAAGTTTCCTTTTTGCCTTTAGACAGATTACAACTTCTCATTTCCGACTAATTGAAAATGTTATTTTATTTAAAGTATTGCCCTTTCTTAAACAAGCCATGCAAAGCTGGTTACAATTTCCGTTTTATCCTCCAGAAAATATAGAAAAAAAATGATGGTTGAACTCAAATATACTGATTGATAAAAAAAAAACATTCCTTATGAATAAAAAAAAGGCTACTATATGTATTAATTATATTATGAATAGAAATGGAGGAGTTATGTCACATGTGCAGCTATTGAAAATAAACGGGAATGTCTGCTCAATCCAAATTTACAACCAACTGATTGCAGCGTTACCACAAAAATGGAGGAGGCAAGTGGAAAAGGAAGAAGGTAGAGAACTTGTTTGCCTGTCATATAATAAAGATACAAATTAGCTGAACGTAATTGTCATACATAGAAAAATATACCAGTTTCATTTGAGGACAAAAATGTTGACAGCAGCCCCATACAGGTTGCAAAATAAATGGGAAGGGATTTTCGATGTACCGATTCCATGGCACATGGTTTATGAACTGGTACAAAAAAAACAACAACAAAAAAAACAACAACTCAATTTAAATTATTATACAAAATGAATGCCACCAACAGAGTGCTGTATGGGGCATACAGCTCAGTAGATTTTGCTGCGAATACCGAATCACTAGATCATGTATTCTAGTATTGCCCCTATGTAGCTTGTTTCTGATCACAGGTTCAGGAATGGTTAAAAAATCAAAACATTAACTTAAAATGAGCTTAACAAATAGCAGTGTTGAGCGATTTGGAAAGTCATAGTCAGTCAATAAATAATATAATAATAGTTGTAGGAAAGGTTTTCATCTTTAGCTCACAATCTGTTGATTCTATAGTATAAGAAAGGTTCATGTATGTAAAACATCACAGCACAATTGAAAAATATATGGCACATGGAAACCAAATGAGGGTGTTCTATGGTGATAGGTGGGATGGGCTGAGATTGGCTGAGGGGTGGGATTAAAGAGCTGAGGTCTATGGTGATAGGTGGGATGGGCTGAGAGTGGCTGAGGGGTGGGATTAAAGAGCTGAGGTCTATGGTGATAGGTGGGATGGGCTGAGAGTGGCTGAGTGGCGGGATTAAAGAGCTGAGGTCTATGGTGATAGGTGGGATGGGCTGAGATTGGCTAAGGGGTGGAATTAAAGAGCTTATGTTTGGTAATGTATTAGTGTTATGTGACTGCTTTATATAAAAGTACCATGTATGTAAAATGTATATGTAAAATGTATGTAGCAGAAAAGCTGTAAAAAAACAAAAAATATATTTGTCATCCGAAGAGGGGTGGTGGTGGATGGGTTAATACAATATATATATATATAATAAATAAAAACTCAACTCCCACACAACCAACTCAATTTGCCTCTATGGGAGCCACAGATAATAGAAAACTGGAAAGGCAGAACGTTTTATATTGGATTATCAAATTAATCTAAACGGCTCAAATGATGTGCAGCGGCGTGCAATCCAGGAATCTTCCTAATTGAATTACTGTTTCTTTTTCTCTTTTTTGTTTTTGTCATTTCTGTGTTTGTGTTTATCAGTCACCATCTGTTTGCTTGGACTGTTAATACACCAGATTCTGATCGGGCCTTCGTTTTTTCATGCATTTTTTTCTCCTTCTCATCCACCAGCATTTCTCACCTTCTCTCTCTCCCTCAATTGTCATGGAAATCATTAGAGGCGCCAACAAGAAAATAAATAACAAGCGGTTGTTCGTAGACCTGAGCCAAAACCCCCAGATCTGTAGCCTAATTATGAAGGAACAATTAAAGACTATGAATATGATATTTATTGGGACATTACAAATTACCATATGCTCATGAATTCCAACAAAATAATGATGTTTTAAAATCGTGAATGTCTAAATTATGTTGGTGTTATCAAATACCCCTGATTTTTATATGCCCTCAGACCACCCCCCCCTTCCCCTTTTTTACACTCCATGGTTGACGGTCATATTCTCCTTTTTTAGAGCCTGAGTAACAAGAATTTCCAATCTCGGCATTACTCACAATTCAGATCATAACCCACTCTCCTCCAGTAGTACGGGTCTACTTTAAAATTCATAACTACATTCTGAAGAATAAAAGGACTTTGATGAAATATTTCCAAGAAGCTTACTTGAGCAAAAATGCAATTCGATCTGGCATAATTAATAACCCTAACCTGGCTCTTTAGTACATACTGTAATAATAACAATAATAAAATTGAAGAAAAAAAACTCCCAGCCATGCCTTAGCATGAAATGACTACCCATAATTCCTACCTCTGGGAAAGGGGGGGGTGAGTGAAAGAAGTCTTGTTAAAGTTAGCCGAGTTAGCTCACTCTCTGTGATTCGCTCTGTCCTCCTTTCTCATTTGCCAGGAGCCAGTTTGAATGAGATCAAACAAACATGGTTGATTAAGCTCTGCTGAGTTGTGCTGCACGGACAAGGGGGGCTGTTTTAGTCACTCTTCACTATGTAAATGTTTGACGTTGTTATTGAAAGTGACATTGATTTGATAGTGAGTCCTTTATGTCGGGATAATGTAATGCATTGTGTGGTACTAGAATCCTGTTTTTGAATATTTACCGAACTGCCATCTTCTATTGGTTCTCAAAAGTCCTGTTTGGATTTGACAACACCTCTGAGGAACAACAGCACAATAAAAGAGTGTGAGGGAAAAAAGATAACATGCTTTCCAGTAGGAAACTGGCAGTATTATTCTCACACCCTCGGTCTCTCCTTTCTCCTATTGTGTTAGCTACTCTCTCTCTCATGTACACTACCGTTCAAAAGTTTGGGGTCACTTAGAAATGTCCTTGTTATTTGAAAGAAAAGCACATTTTTGTCCATTAAAATAGCATCAAATTGATCAGAAAGACAGTGTAGACATAGTTAATGTTGTAAATTACTATTGTAGCTGGAAACAGCTTATTTTTAATGGAATATCTACATAGGCCCATTATCAGCAACCGTCACTCCTGTGTTCCAATGTATTAGCTAATCCAAGTTTATCATTTTAAAAGGCTAATTGATCATTAGAAAACCCTTTTGCAATTATGTTAGTACAGCTGAAAATTATTGTCCTAATTAAAGAAGCAATAAAACTGGCTTTTTTAGCCTTCTTTAGTTGAGTATCTGGAGCATCAGCATTTGTGGGTTCAATGACAGGCTCAAAAGGCTGAAACTCATCAGTCTATTCTTCTTTTGAGAAATGAAGGCTATTCCATGTGAGAAATTGCCAAGAAACTGAAGATCTTGTACTCCTCGTAGAACAGCGCAAACTGGCTCTAACCAGAATAGAAAGAGTAGTGGGAGGCCCCAGTGCACAACTGAGCAAGAGGACAAGTACATTGCAGTGTCTAGTTTGAGAAACAGACGCCTCACAAGTCCTCAACTGGAAGCTTCATTAAATAGTACCCGCAGAACACCAGTCTCAATGTCAACAGTGAAGAGGCGACTCTGGGATGCTGGCCTTCTAGGCAGAGTTGCAAAGAAAAAGCCATATCTCAGACTGGCCAATAAAAATAAAAGATTAAGATGGGCAAAATAACACAGACCCTGGACAGAGGAACTCTGCCTAGAAGGCCAACATCCCGGAATCGCCTCTTTACTGTTGATGTTGAGACTGGTGTTTTATGGGTAATTTCCCGCATGGAATAGCCTTCATTTCTCAGAACAAGAATAGACTGATGAGATTCAGAAGAAAGGCCTTTTGTCTGGACATTTTGAGCCTGTAATCGAACACACAAATGCTGATGCTCCAGATACTCAACTAGTCTAAAGAAGGCCCGTTTTATTGCTTCTTTAATCAGAACAAAAGTTTTCAGCTGTGCTAACATAATTGCAAAAGGGTTTTCTAATGATCAATTATCCATGAAAACAAGTCCTATATCGACATAATCTAAAAGGCCACTCAGCAAGGAAGAAGCCACTGCTCCAAAACCGCCATAAAAAAGCCAGACTACGGTTTGCAACTGCACATGGGGACAAAGATTGTACTTTTTGGAGAAATGTCCTCTGGTCTGACGAAACAAAAACATAACTGTTTGGCCATAATGACCATTGAGGAAAAAGGGGGAGGCTTGCAAGCTGAATAATACCATCCCAACTGTGAAGCATGGGGGTGACAGCATCATGTTGTGGGAGTGCTTTGCAGCAGGAGGGACTGGTGCACTTCACAAAATAGATTACATCATGAGGGAGGAAAATGATGTGGATATATTGAAGCAACATCTCAGGACATCTGTCAGGAAGTTAAAGCTTGGTCGCAAATGGGTCTTCCAAATGGACAATGACCCCAAGCATATTTCCAAAGTTGTGGAAAATGTCTTAAGGACAACAAAGTCAAGGTATTGGAGTGGCCAACACAAAGCCCTGACCTCATCCTATAGAAAATGTATGGGCAGAATTGAAAAAGCGTGTGCGAGCAAGGAGTCCTGCAAACCTGACTCAGTTACAACAGCTATGTCAGGAGGAATTGGTCAAAATTCATCCAACTTATTGTGGGAGCTTGTGGAAGGCTACACGAAACGTTTGACCCAAGTTAAACAATTCAAAGGCAATGCTACCAAATACTAATTGAGTGTATGTAAACTTCTGAGCCACTGGGAATGTGGTGAAAGAAATAAAAGCTGAAATAAATAATTCTCGCTACTATTATTCTGACATATCACATTCTTAAAATAAAGTGGTGATCCTGACTGACCTAAGACATGGATTTTTTACCACGATTAAATGTCAGGAATTGTGAAAAACTGAGTTTAAAGGTGTTTGGCTAAGGTGTATGTAAACTACCAACTTCAACTGTATATATACAGTGCCTTGCGAAAGCATTCGGCCCCCTTGAACTTTGAGACCTTTTGCCACATTTCAGGCTTCAAACATAAAGATATAAAACTGTATTTTTTTGTGAAGAATCAACAACAAGTGGGACACAATCATGAAGTGGAACGACATTTATTGGATATTTAAAACTTTTTTAACAAATCAAAAACTGAAAAATTGGGCGCGCAAAATGATTCAGCCCCCTTAAGTTAATACTTTGTAGCGTCACCTTTTGATGCGATTACAGCTGTAAGTCGCTTGGGGTATGTCTCTATCAGTTTTGCACATCGAGAGACTGAAACGTTTTCCCATTCCTCCTTGCAAAACAGCTCAAGCTCAGTGAGGTTGGATGGAGAGCATTTGTGAACAGCAGTTTTCAGTTCTTTCCACAGATTCTCGATTGGATTCAGGTCTGGACTTTGACTTGGAAATTCTAACACCTGGATATGTTTATTTTTGAACCATTCCATTGTAGATTTTGCTTTATGTTTTGGATCATTGTCTTGTTGGAAGACAAATCTCCGTCCCAGTCTCAGGTCTTTTGCAGACTCCATCAGGTTTTCTTCCAGAATGGTCCTGTATTTGGCTCCATCCATCTTCCCATCAATTTTAACCATCTTCCCTGTCCCTGCTGAAGAAAAGCAGGCCCAAACCATGATGCTGCCACAACCATGTTTGACAGTGGAGATGGTGTGTTCAGGGTGATGAGCTGTGTTGCTTTTACGCCAAACATAACGTTTTGCATTGTTGCCAAAAAGTTCAATTTTGGTTTCATCTGACCAGAGCACCTTCTTCCACATGTTTGGTGTGTCTCCCAGGTGGCTTGTGGCAAACTTTAAACGACACTTTTTATGGATATCTTTAAGAAATGGCTTTCTTCTTGCCACTCTTCCATAAAGGCCAGATTTGTCCTATGGACAGAGTCTCCCACCTCAGCTGTAGATCTCTGCAGTTCATCCAGAGTGATCATGGGCCTCTTGGCTGCATCTCTGATCAGTCTTCTCCTTGTATGAGCTGAAAGTTTAGAGGGACGGCCAGGTCTTGGTAGATTTGCAGTGGTCTGATACTCCTTCCATTTCAATATTATCGCTTGCACAGTGCTCCTTGGGATGTTTAAAGCTTGGGAAATCTTTTTGTATCCAAATCCGGCTTTAAACTTCTTCACAACAGTATCTCGGACCTGCCTGGTGTGTTCCTTGTTCTTCATGATGCTCTCTGCGCTTTTAACGGACCTCTGAGACTATCACAGTGCAGGTGCATTTATACGGAGACTTGATTACACACAGGTGGATTGTATTTATCATCATTAGTCATTTAGGTCAACATTGGATCATTCAGAGATCCGCACTGAACTTCTGGAGAGAGTTTGCTGCACTGAAAGTAAAGGGGCTGAATAATTTTGCACGCCCAATTTTTCAGTTTTTGATTTGTTAAAAAAGTTTGAAATATCCAATAAATGTCGTTCCACTTCATGATTGTGTCCCACTTGTTGTTTTTTTTCCTTTTGTGTGTGTATGTGCGTGTGTGTCCGTGTCTGAGAGAGAGAGAGAGAGAGAGAGAGAGAGAGAGAGAGAGAGAGAGAGAGCTGGAGGGAGAGAGAGAGACTCTATAATAAAGAATAAAGAGCAAAAACATATACATGATCAAATACAGATCTTAGAATCAACTATTAAAGACTGCCAGAACCCACTGGATTCTCCAATTACATTGAATGAGTTACAGGACAAAATAAAAACCCTCCAACCCAAAAAGGCCTGTGGTGTTGATGGTATCCTCAATGAAATTATCAAATATACAGACAACAAATTCCAATTGGCTATACTAAAACTCTTTAACATCATCCTCTGGCATCTTCCCCAATATTTGGAACCAAGGACTGATCACCCCAATCCACAAAAGTGGAGACAAATTTAACCCCAATAACTACCGTGGAATATGCGCCAACAGTAACCTTGGGAAAATCCTCTGCATTATCATTAACAGCAGACTCGTACATTTCCTCAATGAAAACAATGTACTGAGCAAATGTCAAATTTGCTTTTTACCAAATTACCGTACAACAGACCATGTATTCACCCTGCACACCCTAATTGACAACCAAACAAACCAAAACAAAGGCAAAGTCTTCTCATGCTTTGTTGATTTCAAAAAAGCCTTCGACTCAATTTGGCATGAGGGTCTGCTATACAAACTGATGGAAATTGGTGTTGGGGGTAAAACATACGACATTATAAAATCAATGTACACAAACAACAAGTGTGTGGTTAAAATTGGCAAAAAACACACACATTTCTTCACACAGGGTCGTGGGGTGAGACAGGGATGCAGCTTAAGCCCCACCCTCTTCAACATATATATTAACGAATTGGCGCAGGCACTAGAAAAGTCTGCAGCACCCGGCCTCACCCTACTAGAATCCGAAGTCAAATGTCTGCTGTTTGCTGATGATCTGCTGCTTCTGTCACCAACCAAGGAGGGCCTACAGCAGCATCTAGATCTTAGGCACAGATTCTGTCAGACCTGGGCCCTGACAGTAAATCTCAGTAAGACCAAAATAATGGTGTTCCAAAAAATTTGTTCCTTTGTCCCTTTTCTTGTGGCAACAGGTCACAAGTCTTGCTGCTGTGATGGCACACTGTGGTATTTCACCCAGTAGACATGGGAGTTTATCTAAATTGGATTTGTTTTTCAAATTCATTATGAGTCTGTGTAATCTGAGGGAAATATGTATCTCTAATATGGTCATACATTGGGCAGGAGGTTAGGAAGTCCAGCTCAGTTTCCACCTCGTTTTGTGGGCAGTGAGCACATAGCCTGTCTTCTCTTGAGAGCCATGTCTGCCTACGGCGGCCTTTCTCAATAGCAAGGCTATGCTCACTGAGTCTGTACATAGTCAAAGCTTTCCTTAAGTTTGGGTCAGTCACAGTGGTCAGGTATTCTGCCGCTGTGTACTCTCTGTTTAAGGCCAAATAGCATTCTAGTTTGCTCTGTTTTTTTTGTTAATTCTTTCCAATGTGTCAAGTAATTATCTTTTTGTTTTCTCATGATTTGATTGGGTCTAATTGTGCTGCTGTCCTGGGGCTATGTGAGGTGTGTTTGTGAACAGAGCCCCAGGACCAGCTTGCTTAGGGGACTCTTCTCCAGGTTCATCTCTCTGTAGGTGATGGCTTTGTTATGGAAGGTTTGGGAATCACTTCCTTTAAGGTGGTTTTTTCATTTAACTGCTCTTTTCTGGATTTCTGATCATTAGCAGGTATCGTCCTAATTCTGTTCAGCATGCATTATTTGGTGTTTTACATTGTACACAGAGGATATTTTTGCACATGGCTTCTTGTGGCCAATTTGCAGTCTACGCAGCTGAATCTAGTTGATACACAGAGACCCATAGTGGTACATTTCATAAACCAAAAGGGGGCATTACTAGCATTGAAGTTCTCTCTCCCTCTCTTTCTATCTCTCATCAAACGCTAATACCCTCTTTGTGAGGCAACATGAATAGAGACAGAGACACCTAGTGGTTCTGATCAGCAGAGACACAGAGACACCTAGTGGTTCTGACCAGTAGAGACACAGAGACCCCTAGTGGTTCTGATCAGTAGAGACACAAAGATGCCCAGTGCAGGGCTCCCCAACTGGTCCGAATTTGACCCGAAGCCCCCCCAAGTTTTTATGAGCAAAAAAAAAAAAAAACATGTATATTTATACATTTCTTCATTGTTGCACATAAACAGCTGTCAAAACACCAGTAAATCAGCTGCAAGCTATTTTTATTGAAGAAATCTGTTCCCAACTATTTCTACACATAGTAGAGAGACACGTGATCGTATACAAATATAAGCAAGGTTTGAGATTATTATGTTTTAGTCAAACAATGTATCTGTTTTGGCTTCTTGCTGGCAATTTGCAGTCTACGCAGCTGAATCTAGTTGATGATTCCTGCCTTAGTGGTTCTGATCAGTAGAGACGCAGCGACCCACAGTGGTACATTTCATAAACCAAAAGGGGGCCTTATTAGCATTGAAGTTTTCTCACTTTATATAGTGTCGTACGTGATCATACTGTATCTATCCAATCATGAACAAATGTGTCCATAGAGGTCATTGTATATCTAATGCACCTGTTGCAGCTGGTCAGCACTACAGTCGTAAAGATTACCAAAATAGATTCCACTGTCGGTATCACTAGTCCCTTGGTAAACATTGCCAATATTCCATCTACTTTCCATTTTCCACTTGAATCCCAAAATGATTAACCTCAGAGCACATTCACCATTGAACCAATGTTACTGAATCATGACACCTTCAGGAGGTCAACAAAGTGGCTAAACGTAAACAAAGAGAGAGCGTGAGAAAACTGTCACTGACTCTGCCTCCTGGGCTTCAGACTGACCCAGTTATGTCTAAGGTCAGCAAGACTCTCTTAGAACGACATACAATAAAATGATCAAAAATATGTGGACACCTACTCGATGAACATCTCTTTCCAAAATCATGGGCATTAATATAGAGTTGGTACCCCTTTGCTGCTACAGTATAAAAGGCGAGTCAAGATCTTCCACCCCTCTCTCAAAAAAACATTTCTGTATGGACCACTCTTTAGACAGGCTATTATAGACCGATAGAGAGGTTAGTATAGACAGGATGAGAGGTTAGTATAGACAGGTAGAGAGGTTAGAATAGACAGGATGAGAGGTTAGTATAGACAGGTAGAAAGGTTAGTATAGGCAGGTAGAGAGGTTAGTATAGACAGGATGAGAGGTTAGTATTGACAGGTAGAGAGGTTAGTATAGATAAATAGAGAGGTTAGTATGGACAGGCAGAGAGGTTATTGTAGACAGTTAGAGAGGCTAGTGTTGACAGGTAGAGATGTCAATATAGAAAAGCAGAAAGGTTAGTATTTAGTATTGACAGGTAGAGAGACTAGTATAGACAGGTAGAGGGGTTAGTATAGGCAGGTAGTTAGGTTAGTATAGACAGGTAGAGAGGTTAGTATAGACAGGTAGAGAGGTTAGTATAGGCAGGTAGAGAGGTTAGTATAGACAGGATGAGAGGTTAGTATTGACAGGTAGAGAGTTAGTATAGGCAGGTAGAGAGGTCAGTATAGAAAGGTAGAGAAGTTTGTATTGACAGGTAGAGAGGTTAGTATTTCTATTGACAGGTAGCGAGGTTAGTATAGACGGGTAGAGAGGTTAGTATTTAGTATTGACAGGTAGAGAGGTTAGTATAGACAGGTAGACAGGTTAGTATTGACAGGTAGAGAGGTTAGTGTTGACAGGTAGAGAGGTTAGTACAGAGAGGTAGAGAGGTTAGTATTGACAGGTAGAGAGGTTAGTATTTAGTATTGACAGGTAGAGAGGTTAGTATAGACAGGTAGAGAGGTTAGTATAGACAGGTAGAGAGGTTAGTATTGACAGGTAGAGAGTTTAGTGTTGACAGGTAGAGAGGTTAGTACAGACAGGTAGAGAGGTTAGTATAGACAGGATGAAAGGTTAGTATTGACAGGTAGAGAGTTTAGTATAGGCAGGTAGAGAGGTTAGTATAGAAAGGTAGAGAAGTTTGTATTGACAGGTAGAGAGGTTACTATAGACAGGTAGAGAGATTAGTATAGACAGGTAGAGAGGTTACTATAGACAGGTAGAGAGGTTATTATAGACAGGTAGAGAGGTTAGTATAGACAGGTAGAGAGGTTAATATAGACAGGTAGAGAGATTAGTATTGACAGGTAGAGAGGTTACTATAGACAGGTAGAGAGGTTACTATAGACAGGTAGAGAGGTTAGTATTGACAGGTAGAGAGGTTACTATAGACAGGTAGAGAGGTTACTATAGACAGGTAGAGAGGTTAGTATAGACAGGTAGAGAGGTTAGTATTGACAGGTAGAGAGGTTAGTATAGATAGGCTGAGAGGTTAGTATAGACAGGTAGAGAGGTTAGTATAGAAAGTTAGAGAGGTTAGTATAGGCAGGTAGAGAGGTTAGTATAGACAGAATGAAAGGTTAGTATTGACAGGTAGAGAGTTTAGTATAGGCAGGTAGAGAGGTTAGTATAGAAAGGTAAAGAAGTTTGTATTGACAGGTAGAGAGGTTAGTATTTAGTATTGACAGGTAGAGAGGTTACTATAGACAGGTAGAGAGGTTAGTATAGGCAGATAGAGAGGTTAGTATAGACAGGTAGAGAGGTTAGTATAGACAGGATGGGAGGTTAGTATAGACAAGTAGAGAGGTTAGTATTGACAGGTAGAGAGGTTAGTATAGGCAAGTAGAGAGGTTAGTATAGACAGGATGAGAGGTTAGTATAGACAGGTAGAGAGGTTAGTATAGAGAGGTAGAAATGTTAGTGTTTGTTTTTTATATCCAGGTAGAGAGCTTCGTATTTAGTATTGACAGGTAAAGAAGCTAGTTTTTGGTATTGACAGGTAAAGAAGTTAGTATTTAGTATTGATAGCTAGAGAGGTTAGTATAGACAGGTGGAGAGATTAGTTTTGACAGGTCGAAAGGTTAGTATTGACAGGTCAAGAGGTTAATATTGACAGGTAGAGAAGTTAGTACAGACAGGTAGAGAGGTTAGTATAGACACGTAGAGCAGTTAGTATTGACAGGTAGAGAGGTTAGTACAGACAGGTAGAGAAGTTAGTATCGACAGGTAGAGAAGTTAGTATAGACAGGTTGATAGGTTAATATTGAAAGGTAGAGAGGTTCTTATTGACAGTTAATGAGGTTAATATAGACAGGTTTAGAGGTTAGTATAGACAGGTGGAGAGGTTAGTATTGACAGGTAGATAGGTTAGTACAGACAAGTAGAGAGGTTAGTATAGAGAGGTAGATAGGTAGAGAGAGAGGTAGAGAGGTTCTTATTGACAGGTTTAGAGGTTAATATAGACAGGTTTAGAGGTTAGTATAGACAGGTAGAGAGGTTAGCATTGACAGGTAGAGAGGTTCGTATAGCTTCTGCCTGGGCCTTTGAAGCCTAGCAGTGTTTGGCTGGTGGTGGACATGGCTGTACAGCTATTAGCCTGACCAGGAGAGTGCATGAGTCTGTCTGTAGCGGCAACAGATTCAACTCTGTACGTTATCTTCCCTTATTCAGTTTAAGGTATTTATTCCAATACATTTCTATATTCATCACATGAAGACTAGCTAATAATATCGGCAAATTAAGTGACAAATACATTGGGAGAATCTCTATAGACATAGAAATATATTAATATCAATATATCAATATCCGAATCCTTTGTCTGACTGTATTTTTTTTCAAGTGCTCCAGACAACGTCTAGCTATAATTGTAAAAAGCCCGATGTGACCTTTGCTGAATACTGATGTGGATTCCACCGCTGCCACCAATTTTCCTCTTCGTCTCACTCTCTTGTAAGTGGCCTCCCATTTTTTAATAAAAATATATTTACACAATCTTCCACGGCCTTCCTTTCAGATGGCGGATCTAACGGGATGATTGGCAATTTTTCCAGCTAACTGATAGAACACTGAGGCCGCTGCCAATCTCCTAGACTCCCAGTTGCCATGGCAACTTCTCAACCACAGCTAGGGGGGGGGGGGGGGGGGGGCTAATATGGATTCTCCATTCTGATTTAGTCTTATATACAGTATTATTATTATTCTCTCTCTTTGTTGTGCCATGGAGCTGGTGAAGCCACTGAGACTAGATTTACTGGCATGCGCAGCCTGTCCTTCACTGACATTGTGCCATTACTGTAAACATCTAAAAGGAGGTGTTATTTGCAATACTGATTTACAATGGCAAGGGTTATTACACTTTATGGATATCCTACTGTTCCCTCAGCAGTAGACTGTAAAGCCATCATGTTCGTCCTAAATGGCAATACATATATTTACAAATTGACTACTTTTGACCACAGGCCTATAGTACACTACACATCCTTACATCGTGGACTATTTTTGGCCTATAGTGCACACTACATATCCTTACATAGTGCACTACATATCCTCACATAGTGCACTACATATCCTTACATAGTGCACTACATAGGGAATAGGGTGCCATTTGGAATGCAATTACCACCTTAGCTGTTGTGGCTGGGGCCAATTTGATTTGAGTTAATAAACTGTCAGACCACCCACTGGTTCTGAGACTGCACATGTCTGTTGTATAAGCAAAGCAATTTTGTGAATGTCTTTGACCGTGAAGCACAGTATTGAATTGGAAGAAGACTAAATTACTGGTGAGGAAAGGAATAAAAGAGCCTTGTCCATCCAATGAGAACTCAGTCGATCGTTACTTTGTTTGACACCACGTCAAATTTTGCCTATGATTTTAAGCGGATTATCCCATACAGTAAAAAGCTCTCAGATTTGGTGATTTTGAATCAGCATTTTCGCTGTTCGTTTTGGTAAACACACTGGTTTGTGGATTTGATCATAAACGTGAGATGCTCTTGCTGCGGGCGATTCCCTGATCCACCACTATGCAGACGACACCATTCTGTATACTTCCGGCCCGTCCTTGGACACTGTGCTATCTAACCTCCAAACGAGCTTCAATGCCATACAACACTCCTTCCGTGGCCTCCAACTGCTCTTTAACGCTAGTAAAACCAAATGCATGCTTTTCAACCGTTCGCTGCCTGCACCCGCACGCCCGACTAGAATCACCACCCTGGATGGTTCCGACCTAGAATATGTGGACATCTATAAGTACCTAGGTATCTGGCTAGACTGCAAACTCTCCTTCCAGACTCATATCAAACATCTCCAATCTAAAATCAAATCTAGAGTCGGCTTTCTATTCCGCAACAAAGCCTCCTTCACTCACGCCGCCAAACTTACCCTAGTAAAACTGACTATCCTACCGATCCTCGACTTCGGCGATGTCATCTACAAAATAGCTTCCAACACTCTACTCAGCAAACTGGATGCAGTTTATCACAGTGCCATCTGTTTTGTTACTAAAGCACCTTATACCACCCACCACTGCGACCTGTATGCTCTAGTCGGCTGGCCCTCGCTACATATTCGTCGCCAGACCCACTGGCTCCAGGTCATCTACAGGTCCATGCTAGGTAAAGCTCCGCCTTATCTCAATTCACTGGTCACGATGGCAACACCCACTCGTAGCACGCGCTCCAGCAGGTGTATCTCACTGATCATCCCTAAAGCCAACACCTCATTTGGCCGCCTTTCATTCCAGTTCTCTGCTGCCTGTGACTGGAACGAATTGCAAAAATCGCTGAAGTTGGAGACTTTTATCTCCCTCACCAACTTCAAACATCTGCTATCTGAGCAGCTAACCGATCGCTGCAGCTGTACATAGTCTATCGGTAAATAGCCCACCCAATTTTACCTACCTCTTCCCCATACTGTTTATATTTATTTACTTTTCTGCTCTTTTGCACACCAATATCTCTACCTGTACATGACCATCTGATCATTTATCACTCCAGTGTTAATCTGCAAAATTGTAATTATTCGCCTACCTCCTCATGCCTTTTGCACACAATGTATATAGACTCTCTTTTTTTTCTACTGTGTTATTGACTTGTTAATTGTTTACTCCATGTGTAACTCTGTGTTGTCTGTTCACACTGCTATGTTTTATCTTGGCCAGGTCGCAGTTGTAAATGAGAACTTGTTCTCAACTGGCCAACCTGGTTAAATAAAGGTGAAATAAAAAATAAAAAATAAAATAAGAGATGGTCACCTCGCTTCTGGTCCTTAGGAAACTATGCAGTTATTTCTTTTTTTTGTTTCTTACATTGTTAGCCTAGAACATCTCAAGTGTTATTACATACAGCCAGGAAGAACTATTAAATATAAAAGCGATGTCAACTTACCAACATTACGACCAGGACTACGTCTTTCCCGAAGCGGATCCTTTGTTCGGTCCTCCAACCTGGACATGGGATCTAATCCCAGAGGCCGACCCAAAACAATGCGGTCGCCGCCGGAGAGGCAGAAGGAGCAGTCTACTGGTCAGACTCTGAAGGCGAGCACACCATCCACCATCAGCGAACGGTTGAAAAGCATGCATTTGGTTTTACTAGCGTTTAAGAGCAGTTGGAGGCCACGGAAGGAGTGTTGTATGTCATTGAAGCTCGTTTGGAGGCATCCATAGTTGCGTCCTCAGGGCATGCGCAAACCAGCTGGCTGGTGTGTTTACGGACACATTCAGTCAATCCTTATCCCAGTCTGCTGTCCCCACATACTTCAAGATGGCCATCATTATTCCAGTTCCCAAGAAAGCTAAGGTAACTGAAGGAAATGACTATCGCCCCGTTGCACTCACTTCTGTGATCATGAAGTGCATTGAGAGACTAGTCAAGGATCATATCACCTCCACCCACATCGACGGGACAGTAGTGGAGAAAGTGTAAAGTTTTAAGTTCCTCAGCATACACATCACGGACAAACTGAAATGGTCCACCACACAGACAGCGTGGTGAAGAAGGTGCAAGAGCGCCTCTTCAACCTCAGGAGGCTGACATTTTTGGGGACTTGACACCTAAAATACTCACAAACTTTTACAGATACACAATCGAGAGCATCCTGTCGGGCTGTATCACCGCCTGGAACGGCAACTACACGCCTGGTAACACAACGTCCTCAACCACAAGGCTCTCCAGAGGGTAGTGCGGTCTGCACAACGCATCCCGGGGGCAGGCTACCTGCCCTCCAGGACACCTACAGCACCTACAGCTTCTACCTCAAGGCTCTCTAGAGGGTAGTGCGGTCTGCACAACGCATCCCGGGGGCAGGCTACCTGCCCTCCAGGACACCTACAGCACCTACAGCTTCTACCTCAAGGCTCTCTAGAGGGTAGTGCGGTCTGCACAACGCATCCCGGGGGTAGGCTACCTGCCCTCCAGGACACCTACAGCACCTACAGCTTCTACCTCAAGGCTCTCTAAAGGATAGCGCGGTCTGCACAACGCATCCCGGGGGCAGGCTACCTGCCCTCCAGGACACCTACAGCACCTACAGCTTCTACCTCAAGGCTCTCCAGAGGGTAGTGCGGTCTGCACAACGCATCCCGGGGGCAGGCTACCTGCCCTCCAGGACACCTACAGCACCTACAGCTTCTACCTCAAGGCCATCAGACTGTTAAACAGCCATCACTAACATAGAGAGGCTGCTGTAAACATACAAACTCAAATCTCTGGCCACTTTAATAAATGGACTTAATATAGGTATCACTAGTCACTTTAAATATCGCCACTTTATATAATGTTAACAAATCCTACATTTCTCATCTCATATGTACGTATATACTGTATTCTATACCATTTACTGCATCTTGCCTATGCCGCACGGCTATCGCTCATACATATATTTATATTCTATTCTTATTCAACGCTTTAGATTTACATTTATGTGTATTAGGTAGTTGTTGTGAATTTGTTAGATTACTTGTTAGATATTACTGCATTGTCAGAAATGAAAGCCCAAGCATTTCGCTACACTTGCATTAACATCTGCTAACCATGTGTATGTGACCAATAAACTTAGATTTGATATAGTGTTGATGTGGACAGCGGTTCGCATCCCTGATTGGCCGCACGTCTCTTAGGAAAAAAAGATTGCAGTTACAGTGCAGTGTAACTTGTACTGCAGTTACTGCGTCCAAAAAAACAGTACACTGCTATTACTGCACTTTTGGGGGCGGGACCTTCATTACATATGTAGCTTGTCAATCATACTCATATGATTTCAAGGCCACGTTAATTAAGATATTGACTCAGAGACAGACCAAGCCCCGCTCAGGTAATCCTTCCCATCCAAGCGTTATCGTCTTAATGTTGTCTATATTGCCACTGGTGTTGTCAGTTGTAATCTTGTTCCCATTCTTTTGAACTCCGCTTTAAGATCTGCTGTTGTAAAGCTCAAAAGAAAAGCCCACTGTGGGCTGCTCACCCAGTGCTTTTAGTTCAAATGTGAATTCCATAAACTTGAATACCCCCTAGGTTTTCAAATCACATAGAAGGTTTGGGCTGTTGCACGATAGCAACCAAAGCCCATGCACAGTATGTAAGTCAGTTTATAACATTCCATCATTGGTTACTCTGATAGTTCCTATTGATGCCCTATGATGCTAACGGTGGAAAAGTAATTCACATTTCTACTCCTTCTATTACTAATAGGGATAGACCAAATGGTGCAGTGCTATGCAATCAATATCAACCATCAGGTAGGGCCTGCAACCACCTATTGAACGTAGCTTGTTTGAGTTGGAGACTCCATATTAGAGGTCGACCGATTAATCGGAATGGCCGATAAATTAGGGCCGATTTCAGAACAATGAAATCGGCCAGTCGATTAATTTTTTTCTTTTTTTACCTTTATTTAACTAGGCAAGTCAGTTAATTAAGAACACATTCTTATTTTCAATGACGGCCTAGGAACAGTGGGTTAACTGTCTTGTTCAGGGGCAGAACAAAAGATTTTTACCTTGTCAGCTGGGGGATTCGATCTTGTAACCTTTCGGTTACTAGTCCAACCTAACCTCCTGCCTTACATTGCCCTCCACGAGGAGCCTGAGTGGCAGGCTGACTACCTGTTACGCGAGGGCAGCAAGAAGCCAAGGTAAATTGCTAGTAGCATTAAACTTGTCTTGTAAAAACCAATCAATCTTAACATAATCACTAGCTAACTACTTCACCAAACGGGTGATGATTTAACAAGCGCATTCGCGAAAAAAGCAGT
Source organism: Oncorhynchus clarkii lewisi (assembly GCF_045791955.1). Lineage (NCBI taxonomy): Eukaryota > Metazoa > Chordata > Actinopteri > Salmoniformes > Salmonidae > Oncorhynchus > Oncorhynchus clarkii. The sequence continues at coordinate 75,127,787 of NC_092153.1, forward strand.
GTCGTTGCACCAATGCACCAATGTGTACCTAACCATAAACATCAATGCCTTTGTTTAAAATCAATACACAAGTATATATTTTGAATGCAAATCAATCAGGGTTTAGTCCTGGGCATAGTACAGTACTATTACAGTGCCCACTTTAGTTGTTAATGATCTTGTCAAAGGTTTAGACACTACAATGAAATGTTCTGCTTTGTTTGTGGACCTGTCAAAAGCTTTTGATACTGTTGATCATGTTGTTTTATTGAATAAGTTGTCCTCGATAGGCCTGAGCTCTGACTCCTACTTGGTTTCACGATTATCTTAGTGACAGAACTCGGGCCATCATGATTGATGGGGTTAAGTGTACATTTCTTGAAGTACATAAAGGTGTACCAGAGGGGTTGATTTTGGGACCTGTTCTGTTCACTATTTACAAAAACACCATTGGTCAATCTGTTAAGAATTGTAAACTTGATCTATATTCGGATGATAGTAATCCCTTGCTGATTTAAAACACGTTGTTTTTAAACTCTTGTAAAAAGGTTTCAGATGAGCTACATGTTCACTCATTAGATGGTTCTCCAATCGAACATGTTCCCTGCTGTCATGTGTACTACCGCTCCCCTGCTCAACGTCGCCAGTCTACTAACCACCAGTCCGGGCAATCATCATTACCTTGATTACTCTCCCTTTATGTAGCCCTCAGTTATCAGGCAGTTTTGTTCATGTTCAGTAAGCTTCTCCTGTTTTGTTTATCTGCCTTTTCTTATCATTAACCTCTATCGGTATCCCTAAACCGGAACGGTTGTTGCTAACGTGCGCTAATGTGACTAGAATGTAAAGACATGTCTTATATGGGCAGAAAACTTAAATTATTGTTAATCAAACTGCTCTGTCCAATTTACAGTAGCTATTACAGTGTGAAAATACCATGCAACTGTTTGAGGAGACTGCACAACAACAAAATGCTTTTATCACAGAAACTGGTTAATTACCTTCAGAGGTGGATGTATCAATGTAAACTCAGCAAAAAAAGAAACATCCTCACACTGTCAACTGCGTTTATTTTCAGCAAACTTAACATGTGTAAATATTTGTATGAACATAACAGGATTCAACAACTGAGACAAACTGAACAAGTTCCACAGACATATGACTAACAGAAATGGAATAATGTGTCCCTGAACAAAGGGGGGGAGGGGTCAAAATTCTAAATCAAAAGTAACAGTATCTGGTGTGGCCACCAGCTACATTAAGTACTGCAGTGCATCTCCTCATGGACTGCACCAGATTTGCCAGTTCTTGCTATGAGATGTTACCCCACTCTTCCACCAAGGCACCTGCAAGTTCCCATACATTTCTGGGGGGAATGGCCTTAGCCCTCACCCTCCGATCCAACAGGTCCCAGACGTTCTCAATAGGATTGAGATCCGGGCTCTTCGCTGGCCATGGCAGAACACTGACATTCCTGTCTTGCAGGAAATCACGCACAGAACGAGCAGTATGGCTGGTGGCATTGTCATGCTGGAGGGTCATGTCAGGATGAGCCTGCAGGAAGGGTTCCACATGAGGGAGGGGGATGTCTTCCCTGTAACACAGAGCATTGAGATTGCCTGCAATGATAACAAGCTCAGTCCGATGATGCTGTGACACACCGCCCCAGTCCATGACGGATGCTCCACCTCGATCCCGATCCCGCTGTAACGCTCATTCCTTCGATGATAAACGTGAATCCGACCATCACCCCTGGTGAGACAAAACCCTGACTCGTCAGCGAAGAGCCCAGTCCTGTCTGGTCCAGCGATGGTGGGTTTGTACCCATAGGCGACGTTGTTGCTGGTGATGTCTGGTAAGGACCTGCCTTACAACAGGCCTACAAACCCTCAGTTCAGCCTTTCTCAGCCTATTGAGGACAGTCTGAGCACTGATGGAGGGATTGTGCGTTCCTGGTGTAACTTAGGCAGTTATTGCCATCCTGTACCTGTCCCGCAGGTGTGATGTTCGGATGTACCGGTCCTGTGCAGGTGTTGTGACACGTAGTTTGCCACTGTGAGGACGATCAGCTGTCCATCCTGTCTCCCTGTAGCGCGTAGGCGTCTCACAGTACAGACAGTGCAATTTATTGTCCTGGCCACATCTGCAGTCCTCATGCCTTCTTGCAGCATTACTAAAGCACGTTCATGCATATGAGCAGGGACCCTGGGCATCTTTCCTTTGGTGTTTTTCAGAGTCAGTAGAAAGGACTCTTTAGTGTCCTTAGTTTTCATAACTCTGACCTTAATTGCCCACCGTCTGTAAGCTGTTAGTGTCTTATCGACCGTTCCACAAGTACATGTTCATTAATTGTTTATGGCTCATTGAACAAGCATGGGAAACAGTGTTTAAACCCTTTACAATGAAGATCTGTGAAGTTATTTGGATTTTTAAATCTTTGAAAGACAGAATCCTGAAAAAGGGACGTTTCTTTTTTGCTGTTTACTTACATTCAAAAATCTTGCTCTGATTTGTCATCCTGAGGCTCCCAGAGATAAAATGTAGCATAGTTTGATAAAATACATTTTTATATTCAAATGTAGGAACTTGGTTCTACAGTTTGAAACCCTGCTGTCTCGTTGTCCTGTTGGGTTGGAAGGTAAACCTTCATCCCAGTCTGAGGTCCTAAGTGCTTTGGAGCAGGTTTCCGTCAAGGAACTCTCTGTACTTTGCTCCGTTCATCTTTCCCCTCAATCCTAACTAATCTCCCAGTCCCTGCCGCTGAAAAACATCCCCATGATGCTGCCACCACCATGCTTCACCATAGGCATTGTGCCAGGATTCCTCCAGACGTGACAGTTGGCATTCAGGCCAAAGTGTTCAATTTCGGTTTCATCAGACTAGAGAATCTTGTTTCTCATGGTCTGAGAGTCCTTTATGTGCCTTTTGCTGAGGAGTGGCTTCCTGTCTGGCCACTCTACCATAAAGGCCTGTTTGGTGGAGTGCTGCAGAGATGGTTCTCCTTCTGGAAGGTTCTCCCATCTCCACAGAGGAACTCTGGAGCTCTGCCAGAGTGACCATCGGTTTCTTGGTCACCTCCTTGAACAAGGCCCTTCTCCCTCAGTTGCTCAGTTTGGCCAGGCGACCAGCTTTAGGAAGAGTCTTAGTGGTTCCAAACTTCTTCCATTTAAGAAAGATGGAGGCCACTGTGTTCTTGGGGACCTTGAATCCTGTCTCGGAGCTCCACGGACAATTCCTTTGGCCTTATGGTTTGGTTTTTGCTCTGACATGCACTGTCAACTGTGGGACCTTATATAGACAGTGTGTGCCTTTCCAAATCATGTCCCATCAATTGAATTTACCACAGGCAGGCCCCAATAAAGTTGTAGAAACATGATCAATGATGATCAATGAAACAGGATGCGCCTGAAGTCAATTTCCAGTCTCACATCAAAAGGTCTGAATACTTCTGTTAAAGTATTTCATTTTTTTGTGTTTTTTGCAAAAATGTTAGAACCGGTTTTCACATTGTCATTATGGGGTATTGAGTATAGATTGATGAGGAAATGGTTTTATTTAATGCATTTTAGAATAAGGCTGTGACGTAACAAGATGTGGATGAAGTGAAGGGGTTTGAATATGTTCCGGATGCAATGTATGTATATATATGTGTGTGTGTATGTATATTTAGGTTTTATTAAACAGTGCGCATTTGAAGAGACCTATTTGTCTTCACTGTTAAAATAAAGGTTAAATAAAATAATAAAATCTAAAGATCTACCAATAAAGAACAGTAAAAGTTAACAAAGTTTATTACACTTTTATATACAAACAACCCTGCAAGGCACACCTTTTGTTTAAATAAGAATATACAATACATTTGTATTCGTGAAAGCAAAAAAGTTTTAGTTTTGAAATATATTAATATAAGTTTGTTTAGCATTGTAGAGAGAAGGCCACGAATTGTGGATATCCCATTGACACAAAAGAAATGGGGGCACATTGTCATGTAAAATATAGATGCCTTTTTAGTTCATTTTCAGTTGGTTTGCGATGGTTTCTGTAAATGCCCACACTAACAAAAATACTAAAGCTGTATGAAAACCGCACCATTAAGCCACAACAAGCTGATATCTCTCAAATGCATCTGTGATTTTGGCTGTAGTTGTTAAGACAAATTCAACTAGCATTGTAAGGACGGTTTCAATATATCATCTCAGTACCTGCTGCATGTATTCTGAGAACTCATTGCTGTTTCAATATGAAACACTATCAATGTATTAAATTGATAATGTTATACCCAGACCTAAATATATACATACAGTTCCTTCAGAAAGTATTCACACCCCTTGACTTTTTCCACATTTTGTTGTGTTACAGCCTGAATTTAAAATGGATTAAATTGAGAATTTGTGTCACTGACCTACATTCAATACCCCATAATGTCAAAGTGGAATTGTTTTTAGAAATGTTCACAAATTTGTTGAAAATGAAAAGCTGAAATGTCTTGAGTCAATAAGTATTCAACCCCTTTGTTATGACAACCCTAAATAAGTTCAGGAGTACAAATGAGTTGCATGTACTCACTCTGTGTGCAATAATAATGTTTAACATGATTTTTGAATGACGACCTCGTCTCTGTACCCCACACATACAATGTATTATCTGTAAGGTCCCTCAGTCGAGCAGTGCATTTCAAAAACATATTCAACCACAAAGACCAGTGAGGTTTTCCAATGCTTCGCAAAGAAGGGCACCTATTGGTAGATGGGTAAAAATAAAAAAGCTGAAATTTTACATCCCTTTGAGCATAGTGAAGTTATTAATTACACTTTGGATGGTGTATCAATACACCCAGTCATACAAAGATACAGGAGTCCTTCCTAACTCAGTTGCCGAAGAAGAAGGAAACCGCTCAGGGATTTCACCATGAGGTCAATGGTGACTTTAAAACAGTTACAGAGTTTAATGGCTGTCATAGGAGAAAACTGAGGATGGATCAACAACATTGTAGTTACTCCACAATACTAAACTAAATGACAGAGTGAAAAGAAGAAAGCCTGTACAGAATAAAGATATTCCAAAACATGCATCCTGTTCGCAATAAGGCACTAAAGTAATACGGCAAAACACTTGGAAAATAAATGAATGTTATGTTCTATATACAAAGCGTTATGTTTGGGGCAAATACAACACCTCACTGAGTACCACTTTTCACATCTTCAAGCATGGTGGTGGCTGAATCATATTATGGGTATGCTTGTCATCTGCAATGGAGCTACTAAGCACAGGCAAAATCCTAAAGGAAATCCTGGTTCAGTCTGCTTTCCAACAGACACTGGGAGACAAATTCATCTTTCAGCAGGACAACAACCTAAAAGGCCAAATATAAGTTGCTTAACAAGACAACATGGAATGATCCTGAGTGGCCTGGTTAAAGTTAGGTCAAGACTTGAAAATGGCTGTCTAACAATGATCAACAACCAACTTGACAGAGCTTGTAGAATTTTAAAAATAATTATGTGCAAATATTGTACAATCCAGGTGTGCACAGCTCTTAGAGACTTTACCCAGAAAGACTCTGTAATCACTGACAAAGGTGATTCTAACAATTCTCATGGGTGTGAATACTTATGTAAATTAGATATTTCTGCATTTCAATACATTTGCAAACATTTCTAAAAACACGTTTTCACTTTGTCATTATGGGGTATTGTGTGTAGATGGATGAGAAAAAAAAATATTGAATCAATTTTTAATGTAGGCTGTAACACAACACAATGTGGAACAAGTAAAAAAAGGTTATACTTTATGAAGGCACTGTAGGTTTCTAGGTCCAAACACCTACAGCTATAAGGCTCTGGTAATACCAACGTTAGAACTATTCCATCCGTCTTTCATCAAAATTAAAATGATCTAGAGGGTGAACTTCGTGTCAGAAGTTATAGTGTCAAATTATGTATATATTGTATCGATACAAAGGCATAGTACTCTTATGCATAAGGTCATTCAAGTTAGTTGGAGAGTAGGGTTTTTGTTTTTGTAATTTCACTTAACAGTGGCAATAATCCATTTAGGGGTTAAGTTTAAATCAGCTTTAGGACATATAGTTCATCTTCATGTTGATATTGGCTATGGGAAACATTTATGAATCTACTAAAGAAATGCAGGGAGACTCAAAAGGCGTTTTGCTGCACTCAAAATGTCACTGAATCAGCACTTGGAAAACATCCTTAATAGCAGACATAAAATAATGTTTCTCAAAATGGCAGCCAAAACATAAAAGTAACATACATTTAGGATGATAAAACACGAACCTCTCTGAATGATTCAATCAGTAAACAGTGCAGGTAACATTTGAAAATGCTCTAACAAATTTAGAAGCCGTCATGATTTTTGTAATATCAATGCTGTCTGTTGTTGGAGGTTTAAAACAGAGCGGTGACATGTCCTCTGTAGTGAAATCACATCCTCCTAATGTTAGAGTCATGGCTTCGTGTAAATACGCTTCGGTGGTTTAGTGGTTTTTCAGGGTGGGCAGAGGGGTTGCAGGTCAATCTGTTATCATGCTAACAGGCCTAGCCGCTTGACCTTAGCAGAGAGGAAGGAGTGGATGATGAACACCATGGTCTTGGGGCAGGAGTGGAGGTCCAGTTGCTGCAAGGGAGGTAGAGGAAAGGAGGAAGAGAGAGGGAGAGAGGAAGGGGGAGGCAGAGGGAAGAGAGAGATGTTAATTACCTTTGACGTTGTTATAGTTGAGTATGTTAGCATAACAAACAATGACTACTCAGTTAAAACACAGAAAGAGAGAGAGAGAGAGAGTGAGAAAGAGAGTAGAAGCAATAGAAAAAGAGAGAGAGTAGAAGCAAGAGAGAGAGAGAAGGAGAGTAGAAGCAAGATAAAGAAAGAGTAAACAAAAGAGAAAGGAGAAAGAGAGAGAAACAAACCAACCAACCAACACCAAGCAAAACACTCAGTCAACAATCCAACTCACAATCTCCGCCTCTGGCCCTCCAAAGTCGAGGAAGATCATGTGTACACCGTCATCGGAGGACATGCGCAGACGCTCAAAGGGTTGCTGGAGGAGCACCGTTTTTCTGATGCCCATCTCCTCAGTGAAAAGGCTAAAGCCCTCGTCGATGTGCACTCCCAGGTTGCACTCCTTCCCGTTCCAGCTGCAGGCTGCCAGGGACCACAGATATAGGCATTAGGAAGGTTGGTCACTAAGGGCCGGTTTTTCCAGACATAGACTAGGCCTAGTGCTCGACCAAAAAGCATTCTCAATGGAGATTCTCTTGCTTTTTAGTCCAGGATCAGGAGAACCAGGAAACTGCCCCTAAAGGTTCTGATTATAGGTTGCTCAGTGTTTCTGTAACACTCCATTTACAAAACTGAATACTGAAGGTACAGTAGTTGATTGACTGATCTGTTCTATCACAGTGAATATATGAATGCAGTCAGTTGGATTTAATTGATTTAGTAGGTTCAGGCAGTTTAGATGTGGCTGCTTCCCATGAATGCAATGAGTGGCTTTTTATTGTTTTTATGTTGCAACACACCCCAACGCCAGCAGAGGGCAGTACTACCCTATATAAAACAGCCAGACCTGCATACTTGCTGAAGGTCTTTGCTAGACCATCTGCGGCTGTCTTGCAGCCATTCATGATGATTTATTGCAGTTGGAGCCGTAAAATGTAACTTTTCAACAATTTATTTATTTATTTATTTTTATTTATTTAACTAGGCAAGTCAGTTAAGAACAAATTCTTATTTACAATGACGGCCTCCCGGGGAACAGTGGGTTAACTGCCTTGTTCAAGGGCAATTTTACCTGGTCAGCTCAGGGATTCGATCCAGCAACCGTTTGGTTACACTCTAACCACTAGGCTACCTGCCGCCCCAAAAAGTACCTGTGCTGCAGCAACGATTCATTGCTAAAGTGACACACTCTTGTAGGTGACACCATGCACTAACTTGATTATCAATCAATTCACAATGTTTTTGAAAGTACAGGTTGACTTTTGAATGCCCTGTAACTCCCCCAGTAGGCTAACTTAATCTGCTACTCCTGTATCTATACCTGTGGTGACCTCCTGGATGAGCTCGGCGGCGTTGTGGCAGCCGTCCACCAGCATGTGGGTCCAGGCCGAAAGCTCCTTGGCCGAGTCCACCCGGAACAAGTGGGTCTCCACGCCCTGCTTGGTGCCGGTGCGCAGCCCAAAGGAGAGCTCCGAGTCCAGCAGGGGAGAGCTTTTCCCCGGTCCTGAGTGGACCAGTCTGGAGGAGACAGGAAGGAATAGAGGGGAAAGGTGGTAAGAGGTTGGAAGAGAGAAGAGTGTGCAAAGAAGAATCTCAAATATAAAATATATTTTGTTTTAACACTATTGGTTAAAACATGATTCCATATATGTTATTTCATAGTTTTGATGTCTTCACTTCACTTCACTTTTTCTATATTTTTACTAGAAAATAGTAAAAATATAGAAAAACCCTGGAATGAGTAGGTGTGTCCAAAGCTTTGACTGTACTGTATATTTCCTGAGCTTTCTTATATAAAGGACAAACACTGCAAAACTTTGTTTTTTATTATTTATTTTTTGACTGTCTTTTTTTCATGTTATTCAATGCGTTTCTCTGGGCTAGTAAGTAAAGGCCAAATTCAATATTTTATACCTAAAGGGGTCCTAAAATTCTAAATCAAATAGCTATATGATCCATAGTAAGACCATCTTAAAACAATTCCATATGCCAGCTAAGAACCCCACCTGCCCAACGGCTTAGACTTAAAGTTATGAAACCTTATAGGGTTAAACCTTTCTACGTGTCTTTTCGTTAATATTTGTATGATGTATCTGCAAGTTCTGACTGCATTATTTGCACTGGCAAATCAATGGGGCGACAGGGTAGCCTAGTGGTTAGTGCATTGGGCTAGTAACCGGAAGGTTGCAAGTTCAAATCCCTGAGCTGACAAGGTCGTTCTGCCCCTGAACAGGCCGTTAACCCATTGTTCCGAGGCCGTCATTTAAATAAGAATTTCTTCTTAACTGACTTGCCTAGTTAAATAAAGGTCAAATAAAAATAAAAAAATATAGCCACCATTTCCATTGCTCACCCCTTTAAGAGAGCATTAAAGCAGTGTTCACATTGGAAGTTTGAAGTGATTCAAATCTGTTCTTTTTCCTGCAGTCTGAACAGCCAAATCTATGGAATCTGATATCTGAAGCCACATTTCAAACCATCTTTGTAGGTGGTTTGAAGTTAGAAACATCTGATTCCTGGCCGTGTGACTTGTGTCTGAACAGTCATATCTGATTTATTTGCCCTCAAGTGGTTTTTAGACTGATATTTGACATACAGTATCTTCTTGCTTGCTAGCTACTCTGCTGACAGTTTTACAGGAACATGATTAGCTTGTTAATTGTTAACAAACAAATGAGTGAATGTGCTAGAAATCTGAACATCTACCTAGCTAGCTAGTTGCCTGCCTTGGCCAAAAGGACTTGTTTTGAAAGTTGGATCATCTTATCCTTTGAGGCTTTAAAAGTTTTCCTACACTATGATTTTGAACATTCAAAGAAACTGGGAGACATCCATGACAGGCGTTGTTAGCATGCTACATAACTTCTGAGTGATAGGAAGCAGGAGCACTACCACCAATCAGCCTACACCATCCATGACAGGCGTTGTTAGCATGCTACGTAACTACTGAGTGATAGAAAGCAGGAGCACTACCACCAATCAGCCTACACCACTGCACACACCCGGTGTTACTATGACAACTAGCATAGCCATGTTAGCAAATGACTTGCTGTTTGGACAGTCAGTATTCCAAAACGGATTGGAAAAACAAAAGTGATTTGAGCATTAAGGCCTGCAGTGTGAACAAGGCTTAAGAGCTTTACGAAAAGGCTGCTTTTGGGGGACTGGGGGTGAGGTTGTATAGGCTAAAAAGCATTTAGCAGCCTAGAAATAGATAATATTAGATATACTGCTCATTTTCATGGACTAAACTCAGCCACAATGGAGACAGTTTTGCGAAAATGGCTATTTGACTAAATGCTTTTGAAAGATATTCATCCGCCTGGTCTAAGTGCAGTGCATCGTTTTTATTGTGTCGATCCTACCTAGTTGTGATGAGCGGGTGGCTCTTGGCTGGGCTGTTGATGCCGTCTTTACTGTCAGGAAGGGTGGGGTACAGCAGCAGGTCTCTCTCAGTCAGCAGAGCCAGCACCGGTCTCTCTGGACCCTGGGTCGCCTTGAGGGAGAGGAGGACAAACAGACAACACACACACACACTTTTCATGACTCATTTCACAACATATGTACACATCCCTATGAATGTAATGCACACACAGTCACATATTTAAATACCTCCTCGACAAAAGGTTAACATCAAATATTAACATCAAATATTAATTTCAATTCCATACTGAAGTACAAGCGGGGAAAATGTGTAACATAATTTCTCCTGAAGCATACCAATGGATGTCTTGTTAGTGACTATTTGATCAGTAGGTTCACATTTCATTTCATCATCCAAAGAATGTCTATTTGTCAGAATTCACAGTGGTTAAGGACAATTAAAAACATGAACATAAATATTTTCTTGGAAAGTTCAATGTCTTGTAGGTCTATAATGATCCTGTTCCATCCATCAAAGGGTTTTAGACATTGTTGTCTTTGTTGTTGGGTTTTCAACAATATGCGTTGTACAGTTGAAGTCGGAAGTTTACATACACTTAGGTTGGAGTCATTAAAACTAATTTTTTCAACCACTCCATACATTTCTTGTTAACAAACTATAGTTTTGGCAAGTCGTTTAGGACATCTACTCTGTGCATGACACAAGTTATTTTTCCAACAATTGTTTACAGACAGATTATTTCACTTATAATTCACTGTATCACAATTCCAGTTTTGTCAGAAGTGTACATACACTAAGTTGACTGTGCCTTTAAGCAGCTTGGAAAATTCCAGAAAATTATGTCATGGCTTTAGAAGCTTCTGATAGGCTAATTGACATCATTTGAGTCAATTTGAGGTGTACCTGTGGATGTATTTCAAGGCCTACCTTCAAACTCAGTGCCTCTTTGCTTGACATCATGGGAAAATCAAAAGAAATCAGCCAAGACCTCAGAAAGAAAATTGTAGACCTCCACAAGTCTGGTTCATCCTTGGGAGCAATATCCAAATGCCTGAAGGTACTACGCTCATCTGTACAAACAATAGTATGCAAGTATAAACACCATGGGACCACGCAGCCGTCATACCGCTCAGGAAGCAGACGCGTTCTGTCTCCGAGAGATGAACATACTTTGGTGCCCAAAAAGTGCAAATCAATCCCAGAACAACAACAAAGGACCTTGTGAAGATGCTGGAGGAAACAGGTACAAAAGTATCTATATCCACAGTAAAACAAGTCCTATATCAACTTAACCTAAAAGGCCGCTCAGCAAGGAAGAGGCCACTGCTCCAAAACCACCATAAAAAAGCCAAACTACGGTTTGCAACTGCACATGGGGACAAAGATCATACTTTTTGGAGAAATGTCTTCTGGTCTGATGAAACAAAAATATAACTGTTTGGCCATAATGACCATCGTTATGTTTGGAAGAAAACAGGAGAGGCTTGCAAGCTGAAGAACACCATCCCAACCGTGAAGCACGAGGGTGGCAGCATCATGTTGTGGGGGTGCTTTGCTGCAGGAGGGACTGGTGCACTTCACAAAATAGATGGAATCATGAGGGAGGAAAATGATGTGGATATATTGAAGCAACATCTCAAGAATGTTGCTCAAGAAAGTTGAAGCTTGGTCGCAAATGGGTCTTCCAAATGGACAATGGCCCCAAGCATACTTCCAAAGTGGTGGAAAAATGGTATTGGAGTGGCCATCACAAAGCCCTAACCTCAATCCCATAGAAAATGTGTAGGCAGAACTGAAAAAGTGTATGCGAGCAAGGAGGCCTACAAACCTGACTCAGTTATACCAGCTGTGTCAGAAGGAATGGGCCAAAATTCACCCAACATATTGTGGGAAGCTTGTGGAAGGCTAACAGAAATGTTTGACACAAGTTAAACAATTCAAAGGCAATGCTACCAAATACTGATTGAGTGTATGTAAACGTCTGACCCACTTCAACTGTATATGTTTCATTCTTTCCCCTTTTCAAGGCACATACGACTTTCTAATTGGCAGCTCCTCAGCACAAGGCTAGCGCAAACAATCTTCTCAGAAAGTCACTTAACAGACTAAACAGACACTAGACTAGTCGATAATGCACTTAAACAGAGCACAGTGTTTGAGTCAGACATTCTTTTGAGTCAGACATTGCTAATCTGGCCTTCGCATCACTAAAATGCCAAGATATAAACCCGATTACATTTTCAGTCACAACAGCTGATGTTACAGACAATGTTTATTGGAACGCACTCAGGAGACACATTAGCTGACTAGCCAATAGAGAGGCCTGTCTTAGTTCGGTTTTTACCATTTGTCAAAACTAACAAGTAAAGAAATAATTGCGCCAAGACCTGGGATCAAATATTATTTAAAATAATTTCAAATACTTTATCAGTGCTTGATTGAGCTTGTCTGTTGCGAAAAGTCCCGAAAATACAAAGACCCGCCCACCTGGGACTCCAGGAAGTCTAAAGCAAATGTTCAAAGTTATTATTTGAACCCAGGGCAGGCTGCCATAAATAGAAATACATAAAGCCTATCAAAAACTCAAATTTGACCTTTGACTCTTTGTACCTGCTCAGTGATCCATCCCATGTGTTTGACGTCCAGGCCCGCCTGCATGGCCCTCAGCTCATCCCTGACTCGGGGCACCAGGGCCGAAACCCCGGCTTGGATGGCGTTATACCAGGACTGGGCCATGGCAGGGTCCTTGGCCCTCAGGAACACCGAGCTCTTTCTGCTGGACGAGATCACCTCAAAGTACCTGTGTGGAGGGGAGAGAGGGAGTGGGAAAGGGGGAGAGAGAGGGGACAGAAAGAGAGAGAGGGAGGGGGTGAAGTGAGAGACATGGAGAAAGAAAAGAGGTAAGGAGAGAAAGGGGAGAGACGCACACAAGAAAACAGTGTTAGCTGTGGTCAGGTCCCTGGAGAATGCACTAAAATCCATTTTGATGACCCTTGAAGTTGAGGAGGGTCAATTAGCTTAAATTTACATCATATTAAAACTCTCCTCTCCTTTACCTCTGGACAAAGCTGGTTTTAGCAGTAACCCAGTTGGTTATGACATGGATTTTGACAATGTAAGCGCAGCCTATCCAGCTGCGATGCTTCTGTTGTTATTGAGGATGTATGTAAAAACCCTGCATGTCGGCTATATGCCCATCATGCAACGAGAGATGAGATAATCCAGTGACTCTCATATTTACAAACATTTAAGTTATTTTCCTGTAACAATTTTTCTTCTCCGTTTTATTTGATTAATAAACTACCCTTACCCTACTATAATGAAGGCTGGTTCAACAGCAATGTGTTGGGTGTCTTCTTTATCCAGGCCATGCATTAACCAAGAAGCCTGTCCATAGAAGGTTTCTAAATGATCTACTCGTGAAGCTTTTTCCGTCATGCTTTTGCATTATTCACAATTCACATAGGCCTACCTACAGTGCATTACTACATTATTCACAACTCACATAGGCCTACCTACAGTGCATTACTACATTATTCACAACTCACATAGGCCTACCTGCAGTGTATTTCTACATTATTCACAATTCCCATAGGCCTACATGCAGTGCATTACTACATTATTCACAATTCACATAGGCCTACCTACAGTGCATTACTACATTATTCACAATTCACATAGGTCTACCTACAGTGCATTACTACATTATTCACAATTCCCATAGGCCTACCTGCAGTGTATTTCTACATTATTCACAATTCCCATAGGCCTACCAGCAGTGTATTTCTACATTATTCACAATTCCCATAGGCCTACCTGCAGTGCATTACTACATTATTCACAATTCCCATAGGCCTACCTGCAGTGCATTACTACATTATTCACAATTCACATAGGCCTACCTACAGTGCATTACTACATTATTCACAATTCCCATAGGCCTACCTGCAGTGCATTACTACATTTGGCTTCTATCCCTCTCCATTTCCAAAAGAGCGCCAAAGACACACTCCTCCAAACATAGGCTTTTCAAAATTTTCAGTCCTATAACGCCATATTATAGGCCTAGGCTATATCTTGCTTGTTGAGAACGTGCACACATATGATACAATTTACAGGAGCGTAGTATTTTTTATTTGAGGAGAACTGTGATTACTTAAAGACCTATACTTACATAAGGCAATTACAGAAAACTGGATTTAAAAACAAATGTTGCTATCACTTACTACTCTTACCTATGCTATTTAATAAACTGTTGTATGAATCCACAATGGACTGTCGTATGAGTCCACAATGGACTGTCGTATGAGTCCACAATGGACTGTCGTATGAGTCCACAATGGACTGTCGTATGAATCCACAATGGACTGTCGTATGAATCCACAATGGACTGTCGTATGAATCCACAATGGACTGTCGTATGAATCCACAATGGACTGTCGTATGAATCCACAATGGACTGTCGTATGAATCCACAATGGACTGTCGTATGAATCCACAATGGACTGTCGTATGAATCCACAATGGACTAGGACGAGGATATTCCGTGCTCCCAGACAAAATGGAATAGATGACAACGCAAAGACGGTCAATTATAGGGCTGGGAATTGCCAGGGACCTCGCGATATGATATCACAATACTTTGGTGCCGATACGATATGTATTAAATTGCCATTTTAATCATTTTATCAGACGTTCTTATCCAGAGGGACATACAGAAGCAATGAGGGTTAAGTGCCTTGCTCAAGGGGGAAATCAACAGATTTTTGGGGGGGGAGCTAGGAACACAAGCATTTCACTACACCGGCAATAACATCTGCTATATATGGGGACGCAACCAATAAAATTAGATTTTGATTCGAACCAGCGACATTTCGGTTACTGGCCCAACGCTCTTAACCGATACAATATGTATTGCAAGTACAGCCAACTAGCGCAAAAATAATATTGTTATATTGTCAAACCGATACGATATATTAGTCCAAAATAATATCCCGATATGTAACTATCAATTTTTGCCCCCATCACTAGTCAATAACCTACAGAACTTGAGACGAACGCATGCAGTATCACTCCTACAACTTCATCAAAACCCAGTCATTTCGCGCCAGCGATTACGCTCATAATAACAGCTGTGAAAATAGCAAAAATATTTCTGACACACCCCCAAGACCTATAGCACTACAGCCAGTGCTTAGGTTTACCATGGCGTTGGGTCTGTTCACATAGAGCGCTATTAAAGCTCATTGTGGAGCGTACAAGGTAACCCAATACCAGTGTGCTGTAGATTCTCGTTGAAATATTTCAACGTTTTCGCCTGGAACAAGCCATAAGGGGTGAGATATGAAGAGAAATGAAGCAGGACCCATACACACTATTGCTCCTGTTGTGTCTTTGGCTATGCCGGATTAAGTGATATGACATGCTATGCATTAAGTGATATGATATAAAATAATGTCTCCGTAATTAATATTACCTGATTGAGCTAATCATGTAAATGTAATTAACTAGAGATTCGGGGCACCACGAAATAATATTTATAGAGCTGTTATCTTCCGAATAAACTATTAAAGACCTAGTCATATTTTACATCAATAGCAGTCAATATTAATCGTCATCTTAATTCAGTCTCATCTGAAAGTTGTAAATTCTTGGTTATCTGCACGAACCCTGGCTAACAAGTTGAATCAGCAATACAAAAATTGGGTTTAATTATTTATTTACTAAATACCTAACTAATCACACAGAATTACACATAATTAAATCATAACTTAATTACGTCATAAAGGAAAACTTCCCTAGCGGGCGGAACAGATATGACAGCTGCTTACACAAAAGAAAAGGGCTGGGTTTGAGTGAAAGAACGGGAAGACTGAGGAACAAAGGGCGAAACTGTGCTATCGTAAATACAGAATCTTATGCATTCTAAATTACCGCCCATGTCGAAAAGGAAAATGCAATAAATATTTACTCTGAGCTGCGCTTCGGTAGGTTGCTGGTAGATGGAAGGCCGTGTTGCCCAACCGAGTCCTTTGAAGAATGTCTCTGCTGGTAAATTGGATACGTTGTAGTAATTTTGTTGTCTGATAGATGGAATACTCTGTCTGTTCCTTCCTAATCTGCGTTTGCAGCTGCTGTTGCTAACTCCAACGGCTAGGAGGTATCACTTCTGTAGTGAATAAGAGTTCAAAGTTCATACCATTCGCAACCAAAGCTCACGCTGATGTTGGCTTCGTTCTGTAGTTATTATCTGAACCATTCTGACATCGGACCGTCGTCCTCACGTCCTCGGAACAGGAGGTTATATTGTCGTCAAGGCTTTATATAGGAAGGGAGAGGAGGGCGTGTTTGAAAAGTTTTATAGCCCATGTCCCTTCACAGGGGCGGGCCACTGATTGAGCAGTGAAAACCCAAATCTCACATTTTAGAAGCTAAAATCACATTTCATCCCATCACAAATCATTTCATATTCAAACATTTAAATTGAACAACAATTCCATGTGAATACGATAACTCTGATGTGTAGACTTTCCACTGTAGAGCTTATGTCATTGATGAGAATGTCTCAGATGACAACCGAACTGACATCATATTCATTAAGTACCACCACATATGTTCAATTGGTCGGATTACCAGAATATAGTTCATTTCCCCCCACCTTCTGATGTTCCCGGAATCTCTATGTTAACCAAGGGTTTTGCAAATGTAACATCAGTAGGTTAGAGAGAGGAAAAAGGGGGGGAAGAGGTATTTATGACTGTCATGAACCTACCCCCAGGCCAACGTCATGACACTCCACTACATGGCCTTATTTAGGATTAGCATAACAACGTTTGGATCCAAGAGAGGACTTTGTCTGGCCATAGGCTACGAAAAGTCTAACCAGAGGGGACAGCTGGAGCTCAAAGAGCCTCAGAGTAGGAGTGCTGATTCAGGATCAGTTTTGTACTTTAGATCATGTTGATTAAGATTACATGGACAGACCATAGATCAGTTCTCCTACCTTTGTGGGTACAGGTCCAGACCTTTTGTGGGTACAGGCCCAGACCTTTTGTGGGTACAGACCCAGACCTTTTGTAGGTACAGGCTCAAACCTTTTGTGGGTACAGGCCCAAACCTTTTGTGGGTACAGGCCCAAACCTTTTGTGGGTACAGGCCCAAACCTTTTGTGGGTACAGGCCCAAACCTTTTGTGGGTACAGGCCCAGACCTTTTGTGGGTGCAGGCTCAAACCTTTTGTGGGTACAGGCTCAAACCTTTTGTGGGTACAGGCTCAAACCTTTTGTGGGTACAGGCCCAAACCTTTTGTGGGTACAGGCTCAAACCTTTTGTGGGTACAGGCTCAAACCTTTTGTGGGTACAGGCCCAAACCTTTTGTGGGTACAGGCCCAAACCTTTTGTCAGTACAGGCCCAGACCTTGGTGAGAAAAAGGAGTGTTACTTTGCATCAGGTAAATATTCAAATGTAGAGTGCTCGTTATATTCAAGGAGCCTTGATTTAGATTCCAAAAGGAGTGCCTTGTGAGTCATCTGACTTCATGAACATCTTACTGAATTCAAGATACAAGCTATCGTACCCAGTTTCTCCCTCTCTCCGTCCGTCTCCCTCTCTCTGTCTCTCCGTCCGCCTCTCCGTCGGTCTCCCGCTCTCTCATTTTTTCTCTTTGATCATGTAACTCAGTTCCCCATTGAACTGGGTTACACCCACAGTACCTGTTCTCTGTGTCCGGGGGGCACTGCTTCCTGGTCACCTGGCACATTTTCAGGGGGATGGTCCTGGCCTCCTTCAGCTCGGTAGGGGGGGCGTCTGCGCCCTTCTGTGGCGTGGCATGGGGGGAGTCCCAGGGTAGGGGTGCACCGGGCAAGGTGTTCTTAAAGAAGGCTGACATCTCCTTGATGTATTTCACTGTGATAGGAAACAAGAGATGGGGAGAGTTGTATTAAGGAGGATTCAAATTGAGAGGGAGAAGGAAGGTATGTAAGGTATCATATCAGGTGAATTGGAAGCAGTGAGAGTAAGAACAACTATTCCGACTTTGATACTATAAGGGTCGGTTTCCTAGACACAGATTAAGCCTGTAAACCAAGACTAAAAATCTCAATTGAGAATCATTTTTAATTCAGAACTACGCCTGATTCGTGTCCGGCAAACCACCCCTCAATGTTTAGCTAATGGAGTGTGCTTTAGAAGGTTAATTAGTCAAATGAACTTGGAGTTTGGAGTATAGCCTGGGATCTTATCAATGTTGTGAACTTCATAAGTATTCTCTTTCACTGCTGTGACTTATGAAGTCACTGAGTCAAATCCGGATCCTCTGCTCACCCTGCACACCACGCATCCCTTCTCTCTTACATGGCCTCCTATTCCTACACATGGCCTCCTATTCCTACACATGGCCTCCTATTCCTACACATGGCCTCCTATTCCTACACATGGCCTCCTATTCCTACACATGGCCTCCTATTCCTACACATGGCCTCCTATTCCTACACATGGCCTCCTATTCCTACACATGGCCCCCTATTCCTACACATGGCCCCCTATTCCTACACATGGCCCCCTATTCCTACACATGGCCCCCTATTCCTACACATGGCCCCCTATTCCTACACATGGCCCCCTATTCCTACACATGGCCTCCTATTCCTACACATGGCCTCCTATTCCTACACATGGATTTTATAACACATTTCATGCAATTCCACACATTCTGCCATAGAGCGCAGAGAAATGTTTTTAATATGATATCTGAGTGAAACTAACAACAATCAGTGGACCATGATTACTAAGTTTAGATAGCTGGCCGCTAGACTAACACCAATCTAAAAAAGGTTTGCTGACATGGGCTAATTGACTGACTTTCAGTGACTGACATGATGCACAACCAAATGTAGAAATTGGACCTTGTGTATTCTTCTATTCAATAGTAATTTGAGACCCCGACTGAGTTGAAAAAAATATATACAAATTGATCTGATGGCTTTCAAAAGGGAGGCTGCGGGCCGTCAGTTGCCCATCCCTGCCCCGGTCGGTCAGTCAGCAAGTCAGTCAGCGTCAGTGAGTCAGTCAGTGTCAGTGAGTCAGTCAGTGAGTCAGTCAGTGAGTCAGTGAAAGTGAGTCAGTGAGTCAGTGAAAGTGAGTCAGTCAGTGTCAGTGAGTCAGTCAGTGTCAGTGAGTCAGTCAGCGTCAGTGAGTCAGTCAGCGTCAGTGAGTCAGTCAGCGTCAGTGAGTCAGTCAGTCTGTCAGTGAGTCAGTCAGCCAGTGTTGATGAGTCAGTGAGTCAGTCAGTCAGTGATTCAGTCAGTCAGTGATTCAATCAGTCAGTGATTCAATCAGTCAGTGACTCAGCGTCAGCCAGTGAGTCAGTCAGTCAGTCAGTGTGTCAGTCAGTGAGTCAGTCATTCAATCAGTGAGTGAGTCTCTCACCCAGACCCCAGTCAGCATTATTCTCACTCACTCACTCACTCACTCACTCACTCACTCACTCACTCACTCACTCACTCATGTTTGTCCATTAAGATTTGGTATAGGGTTAAAACACGTGACTCTCGGAGCCGGAGACTCCAAGGAAAACCAAGCCTACTGGATGGTAATAGCGCTCACCGTTGCCCCTAGTGGCTGTTTGTCAAGTCATCTCCCGATGTCCTACTTCGCAGTGGATCTTGCACGACCCGGCTGCTGTCTCTGTGGTCTCAAACACGCTGGTTTAACACCCCTCACACTTGCAAAAGCCCACAAACATGGTTGACTGGGCAACACTTTCACACAACAAACTCTGACCTACACATACGCACATACACACACACACACACAAGCAACTGATAGCCCTCCACTGTTTCAAACCTCAGTGACTCCTGGATACTTTGCTTCTACAGTTGAAGTCGGAAGTTTACATACACTTAGGTTGGAGTCATTAAAACTTGTTTTTCAATCAATTTTTCCAACAACTGTTTAATTAAAGACAGATTATTTAACTTATAATTCACTGTATCACAATTGCAGTGGGTCAGAAGTTTACATAAACTAAGTTGACTGTGCCTTTAAACAGCTTGGAAAATTCCAGAAAATTATGTCATGGCTTTAGAAGCTTCTGATAAGCTAATTGACATCATTTGAGTCAATTGGAGGTGTACCTGTGGATGTAGTTCAGGGCCTACCTTCAAACTTAATTTGCTTGACATCATGGGGAAATCAAAAGAAATCCGCCAAGACCTCACAAAAATAATTGGAGACCTCCACAAGTCTGGTTCATCCTTGGGAGCAATTTCCAAATGCCTGAAGGTACCACGTTCATCTGTACAAACAATAGTACACAGGTATGAACACCATGGGACCACGCAGCCGTCATCCCACTCAGGAAGGAGACGCGTTCTGTCTCCTAGAGATGAATGTACTTTGGTGCGAAAAGTATGCAAATCAATCCCAGAACATTAAAGCATTAAACTTAATCAATCATAATCACTAGTTATAACTACACATGGTTGATGATATTACTAGTTTATCTAGAGTGTCCTGCATTGCATATAATCGATGCAGTGCCCATTCGCAAAAAAGGACTGTCGTTGCTCCAACGTGTAACTAACCATAAACACCAATGCCTTTCTTGAAATCAATACACAGAAGTATATATTTTTAAACCTGCATATTTAGCTAAAAGAAATCCAGGTTAGCAGGCAATATTAACCAGGTGAAATTGTGTCACTTCTCTTGCGTTCATTGCACGCAGAGTCAGGGTATATGCAACAGTTTGAGCTGCCTGGCTCATTGCGAACTAATTTGCCAGAATTTTACGTAATTATGACATAACATTGAAGGTTGTGCAATGTAACAGGAATATTTAGACTGATGGATGCCACCCATTAGATAAAATATGGAACGGTTCCGTATTTCACTGAACGAATGAACATCTTGTTTCCGGATTCGACCATATTAATGACCTAAGGCTCGCATTTCTGTGTGTTATTATGTTATAATTAAGTCTATGATTTGATAGAGCAGTCTGACTGAGCGATGGTAGGCACCAGCAGGCTCATTAGCATTCATTCAAACAGCACTTTGGTGCGTTTTGCCAGCAGCTCTGCTATTTATGACTTCAAGCCTAGATTAGGCTGGTGTAACGATGTGATGTGAAATGGCTAGCTAGTTAGCGGGGTGCGCGCTAATAGCGTTTCAAATGTCACTCGCTCTGAGACTTGGAGAAGTTGTTCCCCTTGCTCTGCATAGTTTTTCCCCTTGCTCTGCTGCTTTGAGGGTGGCTGTTGTTGTTGTGTTCCTGGTTCGAGCCCAGGTAGGAGCGAGGAGAGGGACGGAAGCTTTACTGTTACACTGGCAATACTAAAGTGCCTATAAGAACATCCAATAGTCAAAGGTACATGAAATACAAATGGTATAGAGAGAAATAGTCCTATAATTCCTATAATAACTACAACCTAAAACTTCTCACCTGGGAATATTGAAGAGTCATGTTAAAAGGAACCACCAACTTTCATATGTTCCGAGCAAAGAACTTAAACGTTAGCTTTCTTACATGGCACATATTGCACTTTTACTTTCTTCTCCAAAACTTTGTTTTTGCATTATTTAAACCAAATTGAACATGTTTCATTATTTATTTGAGGCTAAATTGATTTTATTGATGTATTATATTAAGTTAAAATAAGTGTTCGTTCAGTATTGTGGTAGTTGTCATTATTACAAATACATTTTAAAAATCGGCCGATTAATCGGTAGCAGACTTTTTTTTGTCCTCCAATAATCGGTATCGGCGTTGAAAAATCATAAAATCGGTTGACCTCTACTTCTGTGACCATCGTTATGTTTGGAGGAAAAAGGGGGAGGCTTGCAAGCGAAAGAACAGATAGATAATAAACAGCGAGTAGTAACAGTGTAAAAACAAAATCAAAGGTGGGGGGCATTTAATGAATTGTTCAGCATGGCTTGGTGGTAGAAGCTGTTAAGGAGCCTTTTGGATTCTGGTTTAGACCAGAGGATGTTACGGAGGAACCAGAGGAGCTCCATTCTGGTTTAGACCAGAGGACGCTACGGAAAGACCAGAGGAGCTCCATTCTGGTTTAGACCAGAGGACGCTACGGAAAGACCAGAGTAGCACCACCCGGGTATCACTGTGGGGGGAGGGGGGGGGGGGGGTGAAGTTGTACTCTCATGGGACAACAGGGGCTTCCTCTGTCCCCCAAAATAGACCCCCTAGTCCAGGGATGGGTAACTTGGATGGGGGTGGGGGCCACAGAAAAGATCTGACCTCATCATGAGGGGTCTGCGTACTCCCCACTCCCCAACACATTGGGAGCAAAAATAAATTGCAACCCCCTTCTTGACAGCCAAGACACATTTTAGCTGACATGGCTAATTGAGTGACTATCAGTGACTGACAGGACCAGAGAAAACTGCTGATGCACTACCACATTTTGAGATTGCACATTTTTTATTCTACTATTCTAGCTTGCAGCAATAAATTGAGACCCGAACTGAGTTGAAAATTGATCCGAGGGCCTTCAAATGGGAAAACATGAAGCAGACTTAAAAACCTACTGTACGTAAATATTGTGTGCTATAGCCTGGAGAATTAATACATGTGTCTCGATGACAACATATTGACGCTCGTTTCCAACATTAGAGCTGTTTTCTTAAAGAGTTAAATCCGCTTTGTGTTTTGTTTCCTTGCCACGATACTAATAAGTATTGCGATACTGGTATTGTCAAGGCCCTATTATATACAGTATAACCACTAGGTGCATTGTGGGTACTGAGTGAATGGACTTGGATGATAAATGAAACAGTACGTAGAGTTACATAAGTTTAGATGATATCCCAAAAAACTAGGAGCATTTTCTAGATTAATAATATGAGGTATTTTCAATTTCCATACATCACTAATGGCAAATATATAATTTAAACCGAGCAGAACAAATGGAAAGGGAAGGGAGGAGGCCATTGCTGAATAGCTTGGCGCTGTAGAGAGTGAAAGCATCCTGGGGTGGAACATATGACTAAGCTCGATTCAACCAGAGGCAAAAGATGTTTAACAGAATCCAAAAGTTTCCATGAATACCAGTTGCGGGCACATAAATAGCAGGGTTAAAATTAGCTGAGACTGTACTGTTATTACTTTAGTTTATCTGGCAGGCCAAACAAGTAGTTTTGTGTGTGTGTGTGTGTGTGTGTGTGTGTGTGTGTGTGTGTGTGTGTGTGTAGTTTTTGCTCCAATTGCAGAATCCCCCGCTAAGCTTTTCTTCGGGACTCTTCACATTCTACCCCTAAATCTAGACCATGTATTTCCTCCCCAATTCAGTTCAACTCGGTTCACTTAACAGGAGGCGTTTTTTAAAAGGCACGCTAAATCACCTAATGGGCCAAAAAACACAGCCCAGCAGTCGCCACTTAAATTTCAGAAAAACTGAAAAAGATGGGGTAAACGAAAACACATCTTCCAAATCCCCCTTTGGCATTATTAATGGGGAAGATGCTATTCTCAAAGGGGGAGAAACTATAGGGGTAAACCATGGCACGATGTGTGTCCACTGGCGACTGGGGGGTGAAGACTGGTATCGTCAGTCAGCACAGTGGTGGTCATTAGTTTCACGTCCTAACTTGGCAAACACAACTCTCCGTTGCCAAGTCAAAGACAAAAATCCTCTGTGGTCGAGCCCCCCTGCTTCCTTGTTGCCGTGGGAGCGACTGGAATTCCATTTCATTAGCTACATTGGGACATTTGAAGCATGCTGTATGCCCCAGTAGCCACTGGAATGTCCCTTTACCTCCCTCGCAAAATGTTCCTGGCAGACAAAACATAATACAGTCCCTACTCCCTAATACAGCCCAGGAATATACCAGACACACAGTACTATACCAGACACACAGTACTATACCAGACACACAGTACTATACCAGACACACAGCACTATACCAGACACACAGCACTATACCAGACACACGGCTCTATACCAGACACACGGCACAATACCAGACACACGGCACAATACCAGACACACGGCACAATACCAGACACACAGCGCTACACCAGACACACAGCGCTACACCAGACACACAGCGCTACACCAGACACACAGCGCTACACCAGACACACAGTACTACACCAGACACCAGACACACAGCACTACACCAGACACACAGCGCTACACCAGACACACAGCTCTACACCAGACACACAGCTCTACACCAGACACACAGCTCTACACCAGACACACAGCTCTACACCAGACACACAGCTCTACACCAGACACACATCGCTACACCAGACACGCAGCTCTACACCAGACACGCAGCTCTACACCAGACACACAGCTCTACACCAGACACACAGCTCTACACCAGACACACATCTCTACACCAGACACACAGCGCTACACCAGACACACAGCGCTACACCAGACACACAGCGCTACACCAGACACACAGCACTATACCAGACACACAGTACTATACCAGACACACAGCGCTACTAGCATTTGTTCTATTTTCTATGTGGTTATGTGTGTGTAAACAATGTGTTATAGTTGAAGTCAAGACACAATGTTGGGTTATTATCACACAGACTTCCGTTGTTCCAGCAATAGAGTATTTATTCTCCTTTTTAACATGTGCAATGAAGTCAAAGCCACATGTGATGTGGAGTGAGTGTGTATTCCTGAACTTAATGGGGTAGGACTGATAAGAGGCAGGCCTGTAATGTGGGTCAGACTATGTGGACTGACTCACTTGGCTAGAATGGGAAAGGAAGTTAGGTATTCCCACCGCCGGACACGATTTAGATCGAAGAGGGATAGGCCAATCATCCACACAGTCCATCTCATTACAATCATCCACACAGTCCATCACACTACAATCATCCACACAGTCCATCTCACTACAATCATCTACACAGTCCATCTCATTACAATCATCCACACAGTCCATCTCATTACAATCATCCACACAGTCCATCTCATTACAATCATCCACACAGTCCATCTCATTACAATCATCCACACAGTCCATCTCACTACAATCATCTACACAGTCCATCTCATTACAATCATCCACACAGTCCATCTCATTACAATCATCCACACAGTCCATCTCACTACAATCATCCACACAGTCCATCTCATTACAATCATCCACACAGTCCATCTCACTACAATCATCCACACAGTCCATCTCACTACAATTATCCACACAGTCCATCTCACTACAATCATCCACACAGTCCATCTCACTACAATCATCCACACAGTCCATCTCACTACAATCATCCACACAGTCCATCTCATTACAATCATCCACACAGTCCATCTCATTACAATCATCCACACAGTCCATCTCACTACAATCATCCACACAGTCCATCTCACTACAATCATCCACACAGTCCATCTCATTACAATCATCCACACAGTCCATCTCATTACAATCATGGGCAAGAGGCATTGTCCTAAATGGCATCCGATTCCTTATGTAGTGCACTACTTTTGACCAGGACTCATAGGGGTAGATAGTAGGGAATAGGGTGCCATTTGGGATGCGAACAGGGAGTAAATCATTCTTCATAACTAATTCAGATATACGACATAACTTAAAAACTTGATTGCTTTGCATAAAATGTCAAGTGGTAATTATATACATTTTCACCAAAGTAGAGAAAGTGAATTCAGCAGCAGAGGAGAAAATGAAGAACTCGACCAGGTTCCACTTAATCTTCCACTTTTCAGGCCCAGCTCCACTTGATCCCTGAATCCACTTGTTTAACAAGCAACGCCTCATTTTCACCTAATTCTCTCATTCTGAAAATGAACCACATACTGTAGAAGGAAAATATTTGTTAACAGATAGTGGTTAGTTCATTAGCTAGATAACATTACACAGAGATTGCCAGGGTCCAGTAAGCAACTAACGCGTTATAACTTGAGTAACATGCTGACCAGACCGGACACATCGCGTGTTGCCAAGGTCTAAAATAGAAGTCATTCCTATTTCTGACGCAGATCACGCTGCAAGTCCTGGATCTCCTATCTCCTCATTGGTTTATAGAAGCAGGTACCCATGTGCCATCTCCTCATTGATTATACCCACATGGGTGATTGAAAGACGAAATGTTTTGCCGGTTGTCGTGGTAATACTATGAAAGTGTAGATGCCAATCACCATATAAGTTGAAAGATGAAAAGGCATGGAAGGAGGAGAGATGACGAGAAACGATTCAGTTGGTCGTTTAATATGTGGATTAATTGTCGGAGTAGAGGACCTTGTGCATTTCAGGTAAAATAACAACTCAATGTTTAAATCCCAGGACAAATTAGCTACCAACAGAAAGCTAGCTAAATAGGAGAAATTAGCTAGCAAGTGCAAGCTAACTAGCTAAATTGCCATACATGTTTAATGCTTTTCGACCTGTCCCCAAATTAATGCCATTGGTTCAGAGTTTGTTTTGATATTTTAACCTGCGTGTCGGGATCGCGTTTGGTGTAGGGGGACAAAATAAATGTATGCACGATGGTGCATGATGGCGCACGCACGCAGCCGGTTTGGGTTCCGTGTAACGGCAAGGAGTTGTATACCAGTTAATACTATAGCGAATTGGTTAGGTTACTAACTTTAGCTCATCTGATGCTGTAACGTTAGCTAGCTCATGTTAGCTGTCTGACTTTATTAGCAAGCAAATTTTCACACCATGAACTCAATTATTTGATCAGATAAATTGGATAATGTTGCTCAACATTTCTCTGGCTAGCTAACAGAGAACTCGATACAGCTAGCAAGATACTTAACGCTAATACTTGTTCCACCACACTTTCTCCCTCACCTCAAACTTTCCAAAGCCAGTAGTTTTTCAGTTCCAGCTCATGAAGTATGCTTCATCACCTTCTCAGCCCAGTCTCTGTGGTCAGGCTCCTCACCTAACGTTACATCTTATCGTTCAGGCAAGCTGCCTTTCCAGAGCGCGCGCTGATGCTGTAACTAGTAAGTTGGTTGTCTCTTCTTTCCTCAGTTGCGTTCTGCGCTGAATTCTGTTGTTATGTAAATGATTGACTGCGCCTTGGATACAGCCAGTATTGCTCCAAACGGCGCATTACTCGTTCGCTTACAGCCAGTAGTGATCCGGGGGTAGTGTGGGAGACATCTATTTTGCCCTGTTAATCAAAAAATATGTCTATAGTATTCTCTCTGGTATGCAATCTGGTTTCTGCTCAGATTATGGATGTGTCACTGCAACCTTAAAGGTCCTCAGTGATGTCACCAATGCCCTTGTTTCTAAGCAATGTTTTACTGCTATTTTTATTGACTTGCCCAAAGCTTTTGATACGGTAGACCATTCCATTCTTGTGGGCCGGCTATGGAGTGTTGGTGTCTCTGAGGGGTCTTTGGCCTGGTTTGCTAAAGACACAACAAAAACAATATCTTGTCTCTCAAAGAGTGCAGTGTATAAAGTCAGAAAGTCTGCTGTCTCAGCCACTGCCTGTCACCAAGGGAGTACCCCAAGGCTCAATCCTAGGCCCCACACTCTTCTCAATTTACAAAAACAACATAGCTCAGGCAGTAGGAAGCTCTTTCCATTTACATGCAGATGATACAGTCTTATACTCAGCTGGCCCCTCCCCAGATTTTGTGATAAACGCTCTACAACAAAGCTTTCTTAGTGTCCAACAAGCTTTCTCTACCCTTAACTTTGTTCTGAACACCTCCAAAACAAAGGTCATGTGGTTTGGTAAGAAGAATGCCCATCTCCCCACAGGTGTGATTACTACCTCTGAGGGTTTAGAGCATGACGTAGTCACTTCATACAAGTACTTGGGAGTATGGCTAGACGGTACACTGTCCTCTCAGCACATATCAAAGCTGCAGGCTAAAGTTAAATCTAGACTTGGTTTCCTCTATCGTAATCGCTGCTCTTTCATCCCAGCTGCCAAACTAACCCTGATTCAGATGACCATTCTACCCATGCTAGATTACGGAGAGAAAGCTTGTTGGACACTAAGAATCTAGCATCTAGCATTGGGGTGGCAGGTAGCCTAGTGGTTAGAGCATTGGGACAGAAACCGAAAGGTTGCTAGACCAAATCCCTGAGCTGCCAAGGTAGAAGTCTGTCGTTCTGCCCCTGAACACGGCAGTTAACCCACTGTTCCTAGGCCTTCATTGTAAATAAGAATGTGTTCTTAATTGACTTGCCTAGTTAAATAAAAGTGTAAAGACCATGGCTGAAATAATTGTCCCTGCAATAATTACCTCAAAGGAATACTGCACGATTTTGAGATGCATTACGTTTTTCTACTTACCAGATGAACTCATTGATGCCATTTGATTCCACAGGTGTCCTATACCATTTTTATGTCTCTGTGTGCAGTTTGGAGATAATTGAAGTTAGCATATCATTAGCTTATCGTAATTTCTGGTAGTCTCCAGGTACAGTAGACAGCTCCTCTCAAACGCAGGGAAATAGACCTTCTAAGTTCTCCAAAGCTGGGTGGTTAGCACTTTGTACTCTATTGTTTACAAGTACAGTACCAGTCAAAAGTTTTAGAACGCATACTCATTCAAGGGTTTTTCTTTACTTTTACTATTTACTACATTGTTGAATTCTAGTGAAGACATCAAAACTATGAAACACATATGGAATCATGTAGTAACCAAAATATATTTTAATTTGATTTAGATTCTTCAAAGTAGCCATGTTTTGCCTTTGCACACTCTTGGCATTCTCTCAACCAGCTTCATGATATAGTCTCCTGGAATGCATTTAAATTAACAGGTGTGCCTTGTTAAATGTTAATTTGCGGAATTTCTTTCCTTCTTAATGCATTTGAGCCAATCAGTTTTGATTTGAACACTTTTTTGGTCACTACATGATTCCATATGTGTTATTTCATAGTTTTGATGTCTTCACTATTATTCTACAATGTAGAAAACAGTCAAAATAAAGAAAAACCATGGAATGAGAAGTTGTCCAAACTTTTGACTGGTACTGTATATGTAACTGCAATATTTAGATTATATTTGTTTGGTTTTAAATGCAGTCATTTTGTTTTTTGCAATTTTCTCAGATGTACATTAATCCGCTGTGCACAACCTCTCAAGTCAACACAGTGGCCAGCTGCGACAATGTGACAGCATAAGGAAGCTGATATGTCGTTTTTATTAATGATTACCAGTCAAATTAATACATTTATCAAATGTTGGTTTCTAAGTATAACTTTGTAAGACTATAAATGACCAACCACCCAGCTTTGAAGTAGTTAAAGGGCATATTTCCCTGTGTTTGAGAGGAGCTGGCTACTGTATATGGAGACTTCTAGCAATTGCTCTAAGCTAACAATATGCTAACTTAAATTATCTCCAAACTGCACGCAGAGACATAAAAATGGTATCCATGAGTTCATCTGACTCTGGGTAAATTAAAAAACAACCTAAATCTCAAAATCTCCCAGTATCCCTTTAATTACCTTAATACCAGTAGATAGCATTAAAGATTTAAAGGCTTTTAAAATATCCACACATTTGTGAATCATTGCATTAATCAAGTGTGCAACACTATGTGCAATATGTTTAAGATGAGAAGCACCTGTAAAGTTTCAACTACTAACCTTTCTGTCTATAAACCTGTTTGTCTATAAACTATAGGTATTTACAGTATGCTAATAGCTGAAGCAGGAATTAGGCTTTGGCCACACCACATCCAAGGCTACTGTAAACAGAAAAGTTGCAAATCTGATGTTGAAGAGAGATAGATCTCACTAGACATATTTTACTAATGTAAATCCAGCCACAGTCTCTATATATAAATACAGGCTGACCTGTGGTCCATTTCACCCACTAATGGTAAAGGTTAGCATTGGTGGGCGGGAAGCTGATCCTAGATCTGTATCTATGGGGAACTTTCAAAGCTTGAACAAAGCACAAATCAAAAGCGTTTCATGGATAATGTGAAGGAATTCCAAAAGGAACAGGGTCAATACAGAGTCATGTACAGCTCCTTCAGAAAGTATTCACACCCTTGACTTTTTCCAAATGTTGTTGTCTTAGCCTGAATTTAAAATTGTTAGTAGCTACTATCTTGTCTCATCGCTACAACTCCCGTACGGGCTCGGGAGAGATGAAGGTTGAAAGTCATGCGTCCTCCGATACACAACCCAACCAAGCCGCACTGCTTCTTAACACAGCGCACATTCCAACCCGGAAGTCAGCCGCACCAATGTGTCGGAGAAAACACTGTGCACCTGGCAACCTTGGTTAGCGTGCACTGCGCCCGGCCCGCCACAGGAGTCGCTGGTGTGCGATGAGACAAGGACATCCCTACCGGCCAAGCCCTTCCTAACCCGGACGACGCTAGGCCAATTGTGGGTCGCCCCACGGACCTCCCTGTCGCGGCCGGTTACGACAGAGCCTGGGCGCGAACCCAGAGTCTCTGGAGGCACAGCTGGCGCTGCAGTACAGCGCCCTTAACCACTGCGCCACCCGGGAGGCCGGAATTATGTTTTTCAATTAAAACATTTTTTTCAGCTGTAACTGCCAAAGATGCATCTACAAAGTATTGAATACTTACGTATATTACATAGAATACTTATGTATTTCATTCTCAATAAATTAGCAAAAAATGTAGATGTGCGAGAAAAATGGGTGAGATGTTTTTTTTATTTAATCCATTTTGAATTCATGCCGTAACAACAGAATGTTGAATAAGCCAAGGGGTATGAATACTTTCTGAAGGCACTGTACATGGTATATTTATAAATAACTATTTCACAAAAATGTTACATTCTGTCAAAGAGCACATGTTCAACTTTATAACAAACTTCATGTTTTCCCGTCTCAAGAGTTCAGGAGTTATTGTGGGGAACTAGGCCTCTGTTAAGATGTCCGCATGCTTCCCATCTGAAACAGTTTGTGCATATATTATGACAACATTTTGTGATGTTTTTGCTCGTTTTGGTCTTCGGCAAAGGGTTTTTTCCGTCTGTTTGCGAACATTCTTTTCTACAGCAAGCTGATGTTCGGAAGCCGAAATCTATGCCTCTGTCGTTGTCGTTCAACTAGAGTTAAATTGCTTCCGTGCAAATGTTTTCTTAGTTAGATGCAAAATTGCACGACTAAGATCTCCTCAGCAAAAACATCAAAATTAATGACAGATTTCTTTAATTCTGACTATTTTGTGAAAGCGTATACTGGCTACGGCATCTCAAAATGGATAAACAGTACTATTGCCAATTTTTTCTAGTTTTTCAAGCGAAAGTATAGAGCCGAACCGAAGCATGCGGCAGGCTTTAGGGGGTAGGTTAGGGGCACTGATCTTGAGGGGGCTTTGCCTAGTTGGAGGTGGGTGTGGGGGTTCCCTGGAAGAGAAAGGGTCAGGGAGGAGTTGTGATTTAATTGAAACATTCTCTTTTGTGGTACTAATCCACCCATGAGCCTGACCAGAATGTGCACACAGGCCAGAATGTCTCTGGGAATAGGACACATATTTTCCTCCGGGCCGATGGTTCAGTCAATGGAAAACACTAACTGTAGTTGAAAGCCCAAGCCATCCCAACCACAATAAGGTTTTGGAGATAGTTATTTTTGTCAGTGGTACAACATTAGTAGAATTATGCAATGTATTTCTACAAATTATTTTTCATAAGAATTACTTTAACTCTCTGAAGCAGGTTAAGGTTATGAGAAAGAATACAGTTTCATGTTTTAGCTTGTTTTATTCCGGGGGAAAAGGTGGTGCAAAGTGCAAACGCTGAGTAAATCTGTGTGTATCTCATTCAGCATTGACTTCTAAGTTTCAACTTTAGCCAACTCCTGGTCGTGTTGTAACAATACAAAAGTGTGGCTATAGCCAAAACAGACTCCAAACTAAGCCTCTGCTACATGTGGCCTATATGAATAGATGCTCATTACAAAATTACATTCTGGTGTATACTCTAAGTGGACCAAAGCCCTGTTGCCCAAGAGAGCTTATACTTTGTGTAAGAGTCTCAGCGAAAATAGACAAATTCCAATTTCATTTATGGACTGAGTTGAAATGGCATTGACCCTCACCTTGCAAATAGCAAGCAACCAACCAAACGTCAGACTAAAAGGTGGCTAAGAGAAAACTTTACAGCAAAGTAAGCCACGTGGGGCAAATACATTATCAAGAGACGAGTCGAGACTTGAGACCCTGGAAGTTGGCGCTAAATGGAATGTGGTGCTAATAAAGAGCCAGCTATAAGGTAGAGGTTTGTTTATATTGAAAGTGATAATTATATTGTCATGGATGTTTTAATAAGGCGATAGATATGCGCTTTGGCACTTTGTTCTTTGTTGTAGCCATGATATTTTTCTATGCTGAGGATTGTGTTGAGTAACTTAATATTAATTTGAAACACGGTGGTGTAGAAAAATATATAGACAGTGAATGGTTCCCGAGAAGGTTATTATTGATCATAACATATGTCTAGTCATAGTTGTGAAAAGTGTTATGAAATGTAATGTCACGTAATATGTTTTATTTGATAGAACTGCCTTAATGTTGCTGGACCCCAGGAAGAGGAGCTGGAATGGGGATCCTTATTAAATACCACAAATACAATACAGTGGAAGCGTAACGTTTGGCAGTGAGAGAGCGCGAGCCACATTATCAAGTGTCAAAATCTTGAAAATAGAACCAGAGCAGTGTAAGAAATTAATAGGAGCATCTCACGGTCAGCAAAAATTACACGTCTATTGTAGCAGACCTGTTAGGCGAACTGACATTGTTCACAGGCCTTTTAAATTCACCAAGTTTGAATCAAAAGAGCCTTTGTAGCTAGGTTTCCATCCAATTTGTGATAGATTTCCACGTGAATATTCTAAAAATCTGCATAAAACAATATGCACACTTTCCCACAGAGATGTTTTTCCATCAAACTGACTGTTTGCAGATGAAAGACCATGTGTGATGAAGTAGTGCACATAAAATAACTTAAGTTAAATTCCCATGTACTGAATGAAAAAAACAAGTTAAATGGGTTTCTGTTGCATTTTCAACTCTACTGATGGTTTTGTCTCAAAAAAATGTTATGTTATATAGTGAATAGGTAGGCTACCAACATTGAGATTATTAGGGTAGGCTACCTACATTGAGATTATTAGGGTAGGCTACCTACATTGAGATTATTAGGGTAGGCTACCTACATTGAGATTATTAGGGTAGGCTACCTACATTGAGATTATTAGGGTAGGCTACCTACATTGAGATTATTAGGGTAGGCTACCTACATTGAGATTATTAGGGTAGGCTTCCTACATTGAGATTATTAGGGTAGGCTACCTACATTGAGATTATTATGGATAAGAGTGATATTATTTGTCAAATGGCAGGCAAGCATCGATCATGTCACCAGAATAAGACCTTCAATATTTATTTGAAAGGAGCATCAAGCTCATCACCTTGCACATTCACCACCCTATGAAGTTCATCGTAATTTATTTCATCTCTAGCCTTAATTAACTCCATGCTTTCCGTAGTGAGGAGGACCACACAACATACCATCACGTGACTCAGAGTTTAGGCTACATCGATATGAAGGTTATTATATCAATATTTGCACATAGAGGCGTTTCCATCGCCATTTCTCGCATAATACATTTTACAGACACAAAAGGATCCCACCCATGTCGAACAAACAATTTATCTGTTGGCATTGCACCGGCATTTCATGTTTCCATCAGCCCGGTCGTGACATTTTTCATGCGTCAGGTAATTAATTCATCCTCATGAAATAGTTGGATGGAAACGTGGTTTGTGTTGTCATAGGTTTTTTTATGTGTACGCTGTTGAAAGACAGTTGGACATTCAAGTATTCAAGTATTAACAGCTTGGGTGCTACTAGGCATAGGTGGTCTGGCCCGTCGGATCTATAGGGCACCATCATAGGGCTAGTTCAGCGAAAAAAGCATGATGGTGCCTCAAAGGTTAGCTCCAATGAATTCCTGTGGGGTAATACTGTAACGGGATCATCCGCTATTTTGTTGGCACAATGTTTTGTTACTTTGATGTGGACCATTGGGATAGTGTCATTGAGTTTCACAAGCCAATTTATTTTGATTGACAGGCCAACCATAACAACCTCCATTTCCTTTCAGTCGGACACTCTTTATAACGTACTATGGGAAGTCAACGACCAATCCTATTCACCTTAAGCAAACTGAAATTATGCACAACAAGCCAACGGATGCCGAGCCCGCCCTCGGGAAGCCCCGCCTTCCTGGCTAAAATACCCTTGCATCCATTTCCTAAATTCTTCACTTTTCAGCTCACCTGAAAGAACGTATCATGCAATTTCCAAACTTTGCTAGCACGTGAAGGCTGCGAGATTCGGCTCCAATTTAGATATCTCTTACTGGGGAGAGAGTACTCATATCCACCTACTGTAGCTGTTGTGAGTTTGGGCTTGGTATCGGTTTTTGTGTTTGCTAAAAGCTACTTTCTACTCTACTTGTGTAGCCAGCCCTTCCTTGCTTGAGTAAGCTGGCCAGTGGTAAGAGTACGTTAGAAAAAGGCTAACCAGCCGAGTTTGAACTTCTGTCCGTGCCCTAGGGCATGTGGTTTCACAATGAAAATTAAAGATACTCACGATTGCTGTCCTGTTGCCTTGGGGTGGAAACACACTCAGGAGGCCTTGGCTCAGACCAGTTAGTGTGACCATTGTATGACTTTGTGAGGATGATTGGTGGTGGGAGTTGATAGGGGTATCATCCCAGACAAGTGAGACTCATTCCAGTTTCTCTGGCAGTGTTCAAAGTCCGGATTCCGGGGATGATATACAATCCCCTCTTAAGAGATTTCAGAGTGTGAATCGGATGACATCAGCCAGGGGCAGCCTGAAGCTCCGGCTTTGGATTCGGTAGGGGAGACTGAACCATTGCTGGTGAATGTAACTTTGAATTTGTTTTCTTCCCCCACAGCAGAGTTCCTCCAGGTTTGGGGGAAGATATTTACCTCCTGTCCCTGCAGCGGTGAAGCGTCACTTACCCCTGTTTAAAAATGTTACCGATGTAGCGAGTTACTTAACTACTGTTCCTTGCCCCAGTAGCTATGTCATAGCTACGTTTCCTTTCAGTCGGTCACTCGGGTATAACATACTAGTGCTCCCAAGTGGCTCGGTCAATGGTGCTAAGTTACTGGTTGCCAAGGTCCCCGAACCCGGTGTGGGCCGGGTATCAGAACGCACAGTTCCTTCCCCACGTTCAGACACACGGTTGTCAATATTGGTGGATATGAAAACAAGTAGGACAACAAAAATGTTGGTGCTCTACCCCTTTGTAGTGTATGGGAGACTGGCAGCGTACTCTGTCCAGTGACGGGCATGCGCAGTTGACAAAGACGGAGATGAGGGGATACGGTCTGCAGTTCGCTGTGCGTCCTCTTCCTTGCTACCCGGGATCCTAGCGCCTGTCTTAAAACAGGCTGGTCATTCAGAGTCAAGACAAGTAGAGCTCCACACTGCCACGCCATTTTCCCAGATTCAAATCTCTGGGGTTCGTAATAAATTACAAGAAAAGTTACAGTATTTGACTCCAGCTCAGTGCATTCAGTTTCTGGGTCTCGTTCTAACTCAGTTCTGAATCATGTGCTTTGTCCCAACAGAGGGTCGCAATCTAGCTCTGTCTGGCACAGTTTCAGCAAGGGCACTCTGTGCCTTTTCGCTTGTGCCTGCGGTTATTGGGTCTGATGGCTTCTATGAGCTGTGGTGCTTCTGGGACTTCTGTTGATGCGTCTGTTTCAGCTCTGGCTGATTGCTACGTGGTGAAAAAGTACCCAACTCTCATACTTGAGTAAAAGTAAAGATACCTTAATAGAAAATTACTAAAAGTCTAAAAGTATTTGGTTTGAAATATACTTAAGTATAAAAAGTAAAAGTGTAAACCATTTCAAATTCCTTATATTAAGCAAACCAGACGGCATCATTTTGTTTATTTTAATTTACAGATAGCCAGGGGCATGCTCCAACAATATACAATTGGCACGTGCGCCCTCTACGAGAGGGTTGTATACATATAAGTGGCATGCGTTTGAGTTTTGGTGGCAGGTTGGAGTTTCTCCTTTTCAGAGCTCTTTGGTGGACATTTTGATGTTCTATGCAAGAGGTTTTGGAGTACGGGTTTTCTTTTTCCACATTTCGGCGTGTTCTGTAGGGGTCACAGCTCTACCCCAGGGTCTCATCCTCTGGTGGTGCAGTTCCTGAAAGGCGTGCGTCAGCTCCGAACAGTGTCTAAGCCTATGGCATCAACCTGGGACCTGGAGTTGGTCCTGGACGATTTGTTGAAGCCTCCATTTGGACCATTGGAGTCTGTGGACCTGAGGGTCCTTTCCTATAAGACTGCCCTGCTCATGGCCTTGGTGACCACCAAGCGTGTTGGGGTGTTCCACACGCTATCAGTGCACCCTTCCTGTGTGGAGTTAGTGCCTGTCGACTCCAAACTAAAGTTACGTTCTAATGCAGTTTGCTCCCAAGGTTATGCCTATGTTTTACAGGTCCCTGGCTTTCAAAGTGTTCCCTTTCTCATGGCCTGTGTCCGGTGCGCGCTTTACGCGCTTATATGGATAATAACAAGAATGTCCGTGTTTATGACCAGCTTTTTGTCTGTTTCGCTAATCCAGCTTGGGGTAGTCTTTCATATTTGGATTGTGGAGGCTATTTCCCGGGCATATGACAGCAAATGACAACGGTTGTCTTATCCGGGTTACCACAGTTTCCCCCCCCCCGTCGGATTGAGCCTTGGGCTGCTTTGGTATCCGGCTGTGCACAGATTGCGCATTTATCCAGGTTACCACAGTTTCACTGTGGGTTTGAGCCTAGGGCTGCCGTGGTTCGTCGCTGATTTGGTGCGCGAGTGCACATTATCAAGTCACAGTAGGTGCCCTGTTGTTTTGGACTTGCAGTTCCTTGTGTGATTCCTGGCATTCCCGAAGCATTAGGTCTCTGTGAGCCTTTTTGGAATCGGTAGGGTCTATGTACATAGGGCTCCGTGGTTGATGATAGGCAGCATTTCTCTGGGTTACCACAGTTACCTGTGTGTTAGAGCCTTGGGTTGCCATGGTTCATCGACTCTGGTTGATGCTATGCAGTGCACGTGTGCAATTTACCAAGTCAAGGCAGGTGATCTGTTGTTTTGGACCGGCGATTCCTTGTACGAATTCTGGTATTTCAGGCTCGCAAGGTAAGCATTGTTCATGGAACCGTATGTTCTATGGATTTGGGCTGCAGTTACATTGTGCACAGCAAAGTTGCAACAGGTTCTGGTTCCCTATATGGGGCTCTAACAGTTCAGTCCTCATGAGGCTCTGACAGTTCAGCCTTCTCGGGTAAGTATTGGGGAAAGGGTGGCTTCTGTAACCCCTTTTTGGAATCGGTAGAACCTGTGTGTGCTTGTGCTGCCATGGGCCTCCTAGTTTGGTACGCTCTGTGCTGGATGGGGCGTGATTGTCTGTCCCATAGTATGTTATACCGAGTTACCTACTGAAACGGAACATATGGTTCTGATATAACTACTGTTCCCTGAAGGAGGGAACCAGGTATAATATATTTTGGCCCGGCGCCGTCAGGGGGTTTCGGTTCGCTCAAGAGCGGTACTGAAATTGAGGAAATGGATACAAGCACCGGTATTATAGCCAGGAAGGCGGGGCGTACGAGGGCGGACTTGGCATCCATTGGGCCGTTGGGCGTAATTTTAGTTTGCTTTAGGTGAATAGGATTGGTCGTTGACTCCCGATAGTATGTTATACCTCAGTCCCTTCTTCAGGGAACTTCTTCAGTAATCAGTGTGGTGTTGCCAGAGAGGAAGAGGTGAAACTAGAGGGTTTATGTCCACAAAAATAAGACCACGAAGTCAGGAATTTTTAAATCTAGGTCAACGAGTGCTGAATTTGGTAAACAATTTTTTTTTTTTATTGCTAATTTGCTATGTGAGGCTTATTTGATTGAACATGCGTTTCGTAATGTTTAGATTGTTATGAATGCACTGATAAAAGTGGACACACATGGCATTTCACACACGTATCTGCCCCTCTCATGACTAGAATGGTCCCACCTGACCTCACCTCCTCCTGCCTGCCTTCCATCTTTGAGGACATTTGTTTCCATTGTTAGAGCGGTCACTCAACTGTCTTGCCAATATAATATAATATAATATCTTTGGCATTGCTTACCAGGGAGGTTGATGATTCCCTGGTTAAAATTTCATTTGATATTTATTTTTAACCCTTTTAGAAACAGCTCTGAAGATGGTTTTAGCAACTCTCAACCGAATTCATGTCTATGTATTCTTTCTGTTGGACCAGCCAGTTACTAAGCTTACAGTAAAGCTACAAGCCTTGCTAAGTTGCTAGGCTAACATGTTACCAAGTCTAGCCCTGCCGCACGAGAGCTTTAGGGTCAGGTTAGCTCCGGCTGCTACCTCACACATTGCTGACTGGGAAAAGGCTGCGTGGGCACAAAACTGGCACCCAACTGCCAATTAATCAAAATGCACTGCCTCACTGGCAACCTAAAAAGGGAGAAAAAGAAGTAGGACAGCTGCTTGTGCCAAGACAAGGAGGCTCAATTACTTTAGGAAAAAAATAAATATCGTCTGTAGCTCATGTCATAAGTCCTGGGGAGTTACGCCTTTTCTTACTTCGGCCATGGGAAAGAACAGGAATTGTGGGATGAGAGGAATTTACCACGGATCCAACAGTACTTCCCGGTTTCCTAGCCTTTCCCAATTCCAAGGCCTTGTACTCTTTTGTTTGGCCGATCTCCAGATCAGCAGGGAAGGCTGGTATTGGGATGTGCAGGGAAGGGGAAGTGAGATGTGGACATAGTTGCTCGCCATCACCTGTTGTTTCAGTGACGGAAGTCTGGCTGTGGCTCCAGCTGGAGAACTCTGGGAAGCATGGCCTGCGGCTGCAGAACTCTGGGAAGAACATGGAGAACCAGGGGGGATTCTATTGGCACATTATTCGTTGGACCAAACACACTCGGCCAGGACATATTAGCATCATTGTCATGTACATGCACAGACACACACAAATAAACAGGGATTTTAAAGGGATTTTAAAGTACCTGATTAGTTTGAGGAAAGCAGAGTTGTGGTTGTAATAGCTCCAGAGCTACTTGTCATTGCCTTGTCAGTGTAATGCTGAAATGGTCTACATTTCACTGCCTGCCCTACACTGTCCTCAGAGCCCTATTAGCTAAGGGGTGTTAGTTCTTACTTGAAATGCTGACAAGAAACCCTGGAGCCAATACTTATTACAGGCAGAAATGAATGCCTTTAATATCCTATTTAATATCCAATATCCAACAGGCAGTTAACCCACTGTTCCTAGGCCGTCATTGGAAATAAGAATTTGTTCTTAACTGACCTAGTTAAATAAAGGTAAAAAAAAATAAAAATAAAATAAAATTCCGGCTCAGACATTCCTGAGTACTGACACATTTTCATGACATTCAGAAAGGATTCCCACCCCTTGACTTAGTCCACATTTTATTGTTACAGCCTGAATTTAAAATAGATTCCATTTGGATTTGTTTGTCACTGGCCTACACACAATAATACCCCATAATGTCAAAGTGGAATTATGGTTTTAGATTTTTGTTTATAAATGAAGAGCTGAAATGTTTTAAGTCAATAAGTATTCAACCCCTTTGTTATGACAAGCCAAAATACGTTTAGGAGTAAAAATGTGCTTAACAAGTTCACATAGTAAGTTTTATGGACTCACTCTGTGTGCAATAATAGTGTTTAACATGATTTCTGAATGACTACCTCATCTCAGAACCCCACACATACAATTATGTATAAGGTCCCTCAGTTGAGCAGTGAATTTGAAATACATATTCAACCACAAAGACCAGGGAGATTTTCCAATGCCTTGCAAAGAGGGGCACCTATTGGTAGATGGGGAAAAAATAAAACGAATCCGCTCAGGGTTTTCACCATGAGGCCAATGGTGACTTTAAAACAGTTTAATGGCCGTGATGGGAGAAAACTGAGGATGGACCAAGAACACTGTAATTACTCCATAATAGTAGCCTAATTGACAGAGTGAAAAGAAGGAAGCCTGTACAGAATACAAATATTACAAAACATGTATCCTGTTTGCAACACGGCACTAAAGTAATACTGCAAATAAATGTGGCAAATAAATTAACTGTATGTCCAGAGTACAAAGTGTTATGTTTGTGGAAAATCCAATACAACACATTACTGAGTACCACTCTCAATTTTTTCAATCATAGTAGTGGCTGCATCATGTTATGGGTATGCTTGTAATCGTTCAGGTCTGGGGAGTTTTTCAGGATTAAAAATAAACAGAATGGAGCTAAGCACAGGCAAAATCCTAGAGGAAAACCTGGTTTAGTCTGCTTTCCACCAGACACTGGGAGATGAATTCACTGTGCATTAGACCTGGTTTAGTCTGCTTTCCATCAGACACTGGGAGATGATTTCACCTTTCAGCTGGACAATAACCTAAAACACAAGGCCAAATCTACACTGGAGATGCTTACCAAGAAGAAAGTGAATGTTCCCGAGTGGCCGAGTTACAATTTTGACTAACACTTCCGGTCATACGTTTTAGAAACACCTAGTCATTCAAGGCTTTTCTTTATTTTTACTATTTTCTACATTGTAGAATAATAGTGAAGACATCAAAACAATGAAATAACACATATGGAATCATGTAGTAACCAAAAAAGTGTTCAACAAATCAAAATAAATTTTAGATTCTTCAAAATAGCCACCCATTGCCTTGATCACAGCTTTGCACACTCTTGGCATTCTCTCAACCAGCTTCACCTGGAATGCTTTTCCAACTGTCTTGAAGGAGTTCCCACATATGCTGAGCACTTGTTGGCTGCTTTTCCTTCTCTACGGTCCGACTCATCCCAAACTATCTAAATTTAGTTGAGGTCAGGGGTTTGTGGATGCCACGTAATCTGATGCAGCACTCCATCACTTTCCTTCTTGGTAAAATAGCCCTTACACAACCTGGAGGTGTGTTGGGTCATTATCCTGTTGAAAAACAAATGAGAGTACCACTAAGCCCAAACCAGATGGGATGGCATATCGCTGCAGAATGCTGTGGTAGCCATGCTGGTTAAGTGTTACTTGAATTCTAAATAAATCACACAGACAGTGTCACTAGCAAAGCAACCCCACACCATAGCACCTCCTCCTCCATGCTTTACGGTGGAACATACACATGCGGAAATCATCCGTTCACCCACACCGGCGGTTGGAACCAAAAATCTCCAATTTGGACTCCAGACCAAAGGACAAATTTACACCGGTGTAATGTCCATTGCTCGTGTTTCTTGGCCCAAGCAAGTCTCTTCTTGCTATTGGTGTCCTTTAGTAGTGGTTTCTTTACAGCAATTCGACCACGAAGGCCTGATTCACACAGTCTCCTCTGAATAGTTGATGCTGAGATGTGTCTGTTATTTGAACTCCGTGAAGCATTTATTTGGGCCCCAATTTCTGAGGCTGGTAACTCTAATGAACTTATTCTCTGCTTCAGAGAAAACTCTGGGTCTTCCTTTTCTGTGGCGGTCCTCATGAGAGCCAGTTTAATCATAGCGCTTGATGGTTTTTGCCACTGCACTTGAAGAAACTTTCAAAGTTCTTGACATTTTCCGTATTGACTGAACTTCATGCCTTAAAGTAATGATAAGACTGTCGTTTCTCTTTGCTTATTTGAGCTGTTCTTGCCATAATTGAAAATCTATGGCAAGACTTGAAAATGGTTGTCTAGCAATGATCAATAACCCATTTGACAGAGCTTGAAGAATTTTACAAGAATGATCGGCAAAAGTTGCACAATCCAGGTGTGGAAAGGTGCTTCTACAAAGTATTGACTCAGGGGTGTGAATAACTATGTAAATAAGATATTTCTGTATTACATTTTTTATATATTTGCAAACATTTCTAAAAACATGTTTTCACTTATGGGCTATTGTGTGTAGATGGGTGAGATAAAAAATCTATTGAATCCATTTTGAATTCAGGCTGTAAGACAACAAAATGTGGAATAAGTCAAGGGTATGAATACGTTCTGAAGGCACTTTGTGTATATGTTCAATTGTATAGACTTTTCATGGCACTGAAACAGTTCCAAGTCAGGAACTGATCCCCTGTAGAAAAACCCTATAACTAAAGAGGTTGCTTAGCTCACAAAGAAGAGAAATGCCGTTGTAAGTTTGATCTTGGAATGATGCACTTCAATTTGATGTTCATCAATAGTCGTAATACATCTACTGTAACATTAAGAAGCAACAAGAGATTGACATGCTTTTACATGCACCACAACCAGAAAATGCTTTAAAACATGGAGGAACCGGTAAAAGGCTAGTCCAATCAGTAATGCTTATTTTCGTTGTCCGTTTCAAAACGATTGGCTACAGTGTTCGCTACTGAACATTGACCTGATTGTCTCAGTAGTGTGTATTCAACAACGATCCATCATAAGACCACAAAAAGTTGTCTCTGGCAATAAGAGTCTGGCAACCAGGCTACAATGTAACTACTCTAAACCCTGCTGCATCAGTGCACTATAGGGCCCTTAGCTCTGTGTGCAGGCAGGCAGGCTGGGCCGCTCTGTCAGTCGTGACCAGTGCTCCTCGTTAAATGTCTTGGCAATGGGCACCAGCACATTTCAGCCACGGATTTACTGCCATTGGCCAGAGACCGGTCCAGTAAAATTTAACCAAAAGTTAGCCTGACATTAAGAAAATACCCTTTGCTTATAGTTGAGGAACGGTGCTCCGATAGCAGCACTTTCTCACACTTTCTCTCGCTACAATGTAACCTTCCCCATCTGTTGGTCTCTACTGAATACATGTAAGACTGTGTCCCACATGGCATTCTATTGCCTACATAAGACACTACTTTTGACCAGAATAGGGTACAATTAAGGAGGAAGCCCTATTCTCTCATTAGCACATACAGTAGAGTGTCCTTTTCAGACGGTAGACCATGTAGATACATATATTGGAGCAAAAGATTCCTGGTCTGGTGGGGTTTAGGAAGAGCTACTTCCTGCTCATCACCTTTCCCTAGAGACCTTCCATTCTGCCCCACACCACAGCACATGGTACACTGCCGGTACTCTTACCCCCCCCCCCCCCCCCAAGACACATCAAACACTGCAAATACCGTATGTACACAGTGTGCATGTAAGCTGCATGTATGCTGCAAGCAGAATGTATGCATGGACACAAAAACATGCTTGCACACACACTCACACAGGCGCACACACACACAGTTTCTCTCTCCTGTCCATGTCATGGTGTCACCTCTACTCCAACCAGCCACCCTCTGTGACACCCTGTTAGGCTTGGTTGCCCTGGGGAGCATGCTGCCATCCTCCCCCCCTGGTTCCCTCTCACTGTTTGGGAATGCTGCATGGTTGGCCAGGGGCAGTGATGAGTGCAGTCTCAGGGCAGAATCCAAATTGAGGTCCAGGCTGAGATGTGTCAGCGGCAGTGTTGCCTTAACCAGGTCGAAGTTGGTCCAGTGCTTTTTGTTAGAGTACCTCTCCTCCAAGCCAGAGGTTAGAGGAATGAACAGGACAAACTGCAATTATACAGTTTTAAAGTAAAGTATATATAATAGTATGAATTATTCTCTATATTGTATTATGTTATATATACATCCAATATAC
Organism: Oncorhynchus clarkii lewisi; assembly: GCF_045791955.1. Classification (NCBI taxonomy): domain Eukaryota; kingdom Metazoa; phylum Chordata; class Actinopteri; order Salmoniformes; family Salmonidae; genus Oncorhynchus; species Oncorhynchus clarkii. The sequence goes on from NC_092153.1 coordinate 75,171,552, forward strand.
AGTACCAGTCAAAAGTTTGCACAAACCTACTCATTCAATTGTTTTTCTTTATTTTTTACTGTTTTCTACATTGTAGAATAATAGTGAAGACATCAAAACTATGAAATAACACACATGGAATCATTTAGTAACCAAAAAAGAGATTCTTCAAAGTAGTAACACTTTGCTTTGATGACAGCTTTGCACACTCTTGGTATTCTCTCAACCACCTTCATGAGGTAGTCACCTGGAATGCATTTCAATTAACAAGTGTGCCTTGTTAAAAGTTAATTTGTGGAATTCTTAATGTGTTTGTGCCAATCAGTTGTGTTGTGACAAGGTAGGGGTGGTATACAGAAGAAGAAGTCCATATTACGTCAAGAACAGCTCAAATAAGCAAAGAGAAACAACACGCCATCATTACTTTAAGACATGAAGGTCAGTCAATATGGAACATTTAAAGAACTTTGAAAGTTTCCTCAAGTGAAATCGCAAAGAAAAGACACTTCTAAAGGACAAGAATGAGAAGAAGAGCCAAGAAGCATGAGCAATGGACATTAGACTGGTGGAAATTTGTCCTTTGGTCTGATGAGTCCAAATGTGAGATTTTTGGTTCCAACCGCTGTGTCTTTGTGAGACGCAGAGTAGATGATCTCCGCTTGTGTGGTTCCCACCGTGAAGCATGGAAGAAGAAGTGTGATGGTGCTTTGCTGGTGACACGGACAGTGAATTTTTTACAATTCAAGGCACACTTAACCAGCATGGCTCCCACAGTATTCTGCAGCTATACGCCATCCCATCTGGTTTGCGCTTAGTGGGACTATCATTTGTTTTTCAACAGGACAATGACCCTAAACACACCTCCAGGCTGTGTAAGGGCTATTTTACCAAGAAGGAGAGTGATGGATTGTTGCATCAGATGACCTGGCCTCCACAATCACCCGACCTCAACCCAATTAAAATGGTTTTGGATGAGTTGAACTGCAGAGTGAAGGAAAAGCAGCCAACAAGTGCTCAGCGTATGTGGGAACTCCTTCAAGACAGTTGGAAAAGCTGGTTGAGAGAAAGCTTTGCACACACTTGGCAGTCATCAAGGCAAAGGGTGGCTACTTTGAAGAATCTAAAATATATTTTGAATTCCTTAACACTTTTTTGGTTACTACATGATTCCATGTGTTATTTATTTCAAATTATGTTTACACCATTATTCTACAATGTAGAAAATAGTAAAAAAAATAAAGAAAAAGCCTTGAATGAGTAGGTGTGTCCAAACTTTTGACTGGTACAGACACATTATGTAAAGTATGACCATATCAGGTGCAGCCCACCTTCTCTATCTTGTTCACTCTCTCTCTTTGTCACACACGCACGCACACACAGTAAGCTCAGATAAGAAATGAAAGCCTGCTGCAGTTTTACGATTTAAGCAGTGATGTTTTTCTGTTATATGTATCTGACCTTCTCAGGTGTGTGTGTCACCCAGTTGGAGATTGATTATTCCATTGGAGGGATGTCAGGAATACTGAAAAGCCTTTCCCTCTACACTCCTTAAATATGTTCATGTCCATTATGCCCTGCACTATCATTCAATATTATTATGAACATAAAGTGACATACCACAGGCTCGAGGGATATCTGTTGTAACTTAAAGGGATAGTTCCCCCAAATTACAAAATTACTTATTGGTTTCATTACCCTGAAAGCAGTCAATGGACAAGGTATGACATGCTTTGCTTTAGTTCCCTGGCACTGTTTCCTAATGCTAAGATTTTTGCATTTGTGGCAAAAATCCCATTCAAGTCATTTTGGGTGAATTAGGCCTGGCTCGCAGTTGGCGTTACAATTCATCCCAAAGGTTTTCAATGGGGTTGAGGTCAGGGCTTTGTGCAGGCCAGTCAAGTTCTTCCACACAAATCTCAACAAACCTTTTCTGTACGGACCTGCTGAAACAGGAATTGTCTAGAATGTCTATGTATGCGTTAACATTTCCCTTCACTAGAACTAAGGAGCCAAGACTGAACCATGAAATACAGCCCCAAACCATTATTCCTCCTCCACCAAACTTTACAGTTGGCACTATGCATTCGGACAGGTAGCATTCTCCTGGCATCCACCAAACGCAGATTCGTCCTTCAGACTGCCAGATGGTGAAGCGTAATTCATCACTCCAGAGAACGCGTTTCCACTGCTCCAGAGTCCAATGGCGGCAAGCTTTACTCCACTCCAGACGAAGTTTGGTATTGCACATGGTGATCTTAGGCTTGTGTTCGGCTGCACAGCCATGGAAACCCATTTCATGAAGCTCCTGATGAACAGTTATTGTGCTGATGTTGCTTTCAGAGGCAGTTTGGAACTCGGTAGTGAGTGTTGTAACCGAGGACAGAAATTTAGACACACTACACACTTCAGCACTCAACGGTCCCGTTCTGTGAACTTGCGTGGCCTATCACTTCAAGGCTGAGCCTTTGTTGCTCCTAGCTGATCACATACTTTTGGCCATGGCCATGTAGTGTGTCTTGAATTGGTTACCTAGTTATTTGTCTAATCTCATATTTTATAGGCCTACCTGCTGCTGCAATGTCCGAATGTCTCTCTCTTTAAGCCGTCAGCATGCTTCAGTTCAGCTGGCCCCTAGCTAGAAGCTAGAACTCGGCCAGGCAAACCAAATGAGTGCTCTCGCACACTCCCTTAAAAGACTATGACTAATTTGAAGGGGTGTCCACATACTACTGTATATACAATGTACATTTGATGACTGACAGGGGGCGCTGTTTTGAAACCACACGCCTCCATCTTGCCACTCCCCCACCATTGTAACAAATACTTTGTAAGCTATAGAGAAGCATTTATAAACGTCTACATTTGATTTTCCCACATGTATTCTATTAGAGAAACATTAATGCATAATTGTAAATTGTATTAAACACACACACACACACACACACACACACAGCATTCGGAAAGTATTCAGAACCCTTGACTTTTTCCACATTTTGTTACGTTACAGCCCAATTCTAAAATTGAATTTAAAAAATAGAACTCAATCTACACACAATACCTCACAATGAAAAAAAAAAGTGTTTTGTTTGTTTGTTTACATTTTTTTAAATAAAAAACAGAAATACCTTATTTACATAAGTATTCAGTCCCTTTGCATTGAGACTAGAAAATTGAGCTCAGGTATATCTTATTTCCATTGATCATCCTTGAGATGTTTCTACAACTTGATTGGAGTCCACCTGTGGTAAATTCAATTGATTGGACATGATTTGGAAAGGCACACACCTGTCTATATAAGGTCACACAATTGACAGTGCAAAAACCAAGCCATGAGGTCGAAGGAATTGTCCGTAGAGCTCAGAGACCGGATTGTGTCGAGGCACAGGTCTGAGGAAGGGTACCAAAACATTTCTGCAGAATTGAAGGTCCCTAAGAACACAGTGGCCTCCATCATTCTTAAATGAAAGAAGTTTGGAACCACCAAGACTCTTCCAAGAGCTGGTCTCCCGGACAAACTGAGCAATCGTGGGAGAAGGTCCTTTGTCAGGGAGGTGACCAAGAGCCCAATGGTTACTCTGACAGAGCTCCAGAGTTACTCTGTGGAGATGGGAGAACCTTCCAAAAGGACAACCATCTCTGCAGCCCTCCACCAATCAGGCCTTTATGGTAGAGTGGCCAGACGGAAGACACTCCTCAGTAAAAGACACGTCACAGCCCGCTTGGAGTTTGCCAAAAAGCACCTAAAGACTATCCGACCATCTTTGGCCTGAATGCCAAGCGCCACGTCTGGAGGACTGTGAAGCATGATGGTGGCAACATGATGTTGTGGGGATGTTTTTCAGCGGAATGGACTGGGAGACTAGTCAGGACCGAGGGAAAGATGAATAGAGCAAAACATATATTTTTTCAATTATAGAATAAGGCAAAACATAACAAAATGTGGAAAAGGTCAAGGCGTCTGAGTAATTTCCCGAATGCACTGTGCGTGTGTATGTGTGTATACAGTTGAAGTCGGAAGCTTACATACACTTATGTTGGAGTCATTAAAACTCGTTTTTCAACCACTCCATAAATATCTTGTCAACAAACTAAAGTTTTGGCAAGACGGTTAGGACATCTACTTTGTGCATGACAAGTAATTTTTCCAAAAATTGTTTACAGACAGATTATTTCACTGTATCACAATTCCAGTGGGTCAGAAGTTTACATACACTAAGTTGACTGTGCCTTTAAACAGCTTGGAAAATTCCAGAAAACACTACTTCTCTTTTCCAAGTTCTGGAAGTCATAAGGTTATCACAGGTGTCACTATGGACAAAGAAGTGAATACAATGCCATGTTGCCTTGAGATCAGACAACCAAACTACCTCAGGCTTAGCGCGGTTGTTTATAAACTGTTGGAGCAACTCCTAGACACAACAGAAGCCTCTCAATAACCTCCCCCTCAGCAAAGTCCCAAAGCCTCTCGACTTGTTTCCTGCCAAATCCGCTCCTCAGGATGAGTAACCCATGAAATGATTTCTGACATTATGGATCACAGGTCTGTTGGATGAGCTGCCTGATCCTTTTCTGCTCCGGTGTTGACAGGGCAGAGGGATTTAGAGGGATTTCCCTTGCCTAGCTGGCTGTGGAGCGCTGTGGAGTTGTGTGCCAGCAAGCTAACCCGCCTCACATTAATAAACTTGTGTATCCGTCTACTGTATGCATGTCTCAGAGGGCCATCTGGACAGTACTGGAGAAGTTGGTGGTCAACAGCCTAACTTAATGCTACATAAATTCACTGTGGATATTGTGCTTCCTTCTAGAGCACAGCAGAAGTCCATTTTGTAGAGGGTAGAATAACAGACCTGTCCAATGATGTGCACATTCATTACGCATATAAAATATTGGGAGTCACAGAACACCTGTGATGCAATCGATGGACAACATGCAAGCCTTCTATTGATCTCAGTTAAAGACCTCGTCTCCAATTCAACACTGTCTGTTTCCCTTCGCCTGCTGCTGGAGCTGCCTGGCCTGGCTGACAGAGAGCAGTGAACCCACATGACCACCTCCAGGACTTTCTCCACATTGATCCCCTGCAGTGCCGACCGCCAGCCCAGAAGTTCTCATTTTAGCTATTTTCAATGGGGCGTTTGATGGGTTCTGATGGGATTTGCTGCAGCCATTATTTTTGGTTAAATAGGATCGACTCTGATACAGATGTAGGATTTTAATTTGAGCCATTTTGCTGCTGCAGGAAATGAATCCTGCAGCAACAGAAAATGTGAATTATTATGTGGATTATAATTAATTGACATTTTTCTAGGGGTTGATAAATATGACATTTACAAACTTCAGAAGCCTTTTAAAACCTCAAATACACTACAAAATGTAACACTACAAGTCATCCTGCAACAAACAGGGTGATCAAATGAAGATCCTACATCTGTAACCCCCCCTCTACATCCCCGGCTCTATCTCAGTGTGCTAAGAGGCTTTTCCTCGAGGTGAGACATTTCTATTTCTTGGCAGTTGTTCGCTCCTTCTATCCAAAGTTACTTACTGTTCACTTACTCACAGTTCATCTTGCTTCTAATCCACTGAAGGAGAAGCAATCTACCTCATGGCATGCAATGCTGGGTTTGAACCTCTACACCAGCGACCTTTTGGTCGATAATCGACTTGGTCATGCTAGAACATTTCTTGGAAGCCCGGCCTGGCAGAAATGTCCTGGTGGTGCTTACCCTCTAGGATGACCTCCTTGCCCGTCTTCTTTAGAGCCTGCACGGCATCATCGTGTGTGGCCTCCCGGAGGTCAGAGCCGTTGACCGAAAGGATGGCGTCACCCACGTACAGGGCCTCCGTCTGGTCAGCAGCCAACCCTTTGAAGATCTTCGAGATGAGAATAGGCATTTTATTCTCTTTCCCACCTGCAAAGTAAAGCATATGGCATCGGTTCAGTTCATCTTAAAGGAACCCGGTACGCTTCTCATACAAAGTATAAACCAGATGGTTACCAGTCTAAGTGTGTGCCCCTCTCTTAATGGAGAAGGGATGTGAATATGAAATATGGTGGTCTACAGGAATACCGTACATATGCTTTTTCCTAGGGCTTAAAGGTGACATGAAAAGTTTTTTTTCTGTTTTTCCAAACCTTTCATTATACAACAGCTAAATACATCATCAAATGATCTGCAATAATATGTTGGTAAGGTTAGATTTTGTATCCTTGATATAACACTAAAAGGAGGGAACCAGTCAACATGCTTCTTTGGAATGCTTAGAAATGATGTCATTTGAGGGCATTGTGAAAATTCCATAATTTGATTTTAGTGCACAATTTCACATCTCTGAGCTCACATGCTCGATATTGTACAGTGGAGAACACAATCAGAACTCTATTTCCCGTTTCACATTTGATCCAGCTATTCCAGTCAGGAAAAAAACCCGGTGCCGGATTTCAAAGTAGTTTTCATGTTTCACTTGTGCTCCACTGTGACAGTAGGTGGTCAGTCAGATTTATGCTGCAGAACAGGAAGATAAGACGCTGTTCTCCTTCTAGCTACCTATAATAAATCGCTTGAAACGACACTACTGTTTACAGGGATCTTTATTTATGGACAGTTCAAAGTGGTATGAATATTTGTGATTGAGAAAATGCTTTTCATTTGTACTGAACCATCCAATGATGGGATTTATAAATAAATTATCTGGGCTCCCAAAAAGGACTGATATATATATATATATATAACAAGCTAGTCATTAAAAAAAGGATGGTCCACAGATCTAAGTGATGGAACAGAATATGGAAAAATATGACCTTGGCATCCTGTAATTCGAACCATCAACGTATGCATTTGAAGTTTGTTCACAGACTGTATTTAACAGCAAGAAAACATTTTAAGATTAAATTGGCCCCTACTCCCAACTGTTGACTGTGTCTGCTAAATTAGGTAGGCACATTCCTTCATATGATGTGGGATGCCCTGCAGTTAAATGTTTCTAGCACAAAGTGTTCAAAATGAATTTCAATGTGCATGAATGTAAATATTCAAATGCTTTGCATCTACTATGTTATTTAATGACGATTACTACTGGCAGCACCACTGCAGAAAAGATGTTGGACACCTGACTCTCCCAATACTCCAGTGGATACACTTCCTGTTCAAAGTTATACCATTAGAATTATCCACAGTGAGAATGAAGGGGGGTCGTCTAGGAAGAGAGACGGAATCTAAAACAAAAATCCAGAAAATCACATTGTATGATTTTTAAGTAATTAATTTGCATTTTATTGCATGACATAAGTATTTGATCACCTACCAACCAGTAAGAATTCCAGATCTCACAGACCTGTTCGTTTTTCTTTAAGAATCCCTCCTGTTCTCCACTCATTACCTGTATTAACTGCATCTGTTTGAACTCGTTACCTGTATAAAAGACACCTGTCCACCCACTCAATCAAACAGACTCCAACCTCTCCACAATGGCCAAGATCAGAGAGCTGTGTAAGGACATCAGTGATAAAATTGTAGACCTGCACAAGGCTGGGATGGGCTACAGGACCATAGGCAAGCAGCTTGGTGAGTAGGCAACAACTGTTATTAGAAAATGGAAGAAGTTCAAGATGACGGTCAATCACCCTCGGTCTGGAGCTCCATGCAAGATCTCACCTCGTGGGGCATCAATGATCATGAGGAAGGTGAGGGATCAGCCCAGAACTGCACAGTCTCAAAGAAAACCATTAGTAACACACCACACCGTCATGGATTAAAATCCTGCAGTGCACGCAAGGTCCCCCTGCTCAAGCCAGCGCATGTCCAGGCCCGTCTGAAGTTTGCCAATGACCATCTGGATGATCCAGAGGAGGAATGGGAGAAGGTCATGTGGTCTGATGAGACAAAAATAGAGCTTTTTGGTCTAAACTCCAAAAAGGAGGAGTGGCTCCGTAAGAAGCGTCTCAAGGTACTGGAGTGGCCTAGCCAGTCTCCAGACTTGAACCCAATAGAAAATCTTTGGAGGGAGCTGAAAGTCCGTATTGCCTAGCGACAGCCCCGAAACCTGAAGGATCTGGAGAAGGTCTGTATGGAGGAGAAGGCCAAAATCCCTGCTGCAGTGTGTGCAAACCTGGTCAAGAACTACAGGAAAAGTATTATCTCTGTAATTGCAAACAAAGATTTCTGTAACAAATATTAAGTTCTGCTTTTCTGATGTATCAAATACTTATGTTGTGCAATAAAATGCAAATTAATTACTTAAAAATCATACAATGTGATTTTCTGGATTTTTGTTTTAGATTCCGTCTCTCACAGTTGAAGTGCACCTATGATAAATTACAGACCTCTACATGCTTTGTAAGTAGGAAAACCTGCAAAATCGGCAGTGTATCAAATACTTGTTCTCCCCACTGTACCTACTAACAATATATACTGTGCCCTCCTGAAATATTGGCACCATAGGTAAATACAGTATGAACAAAAAAGGCTGTGAAAAAATTTAATCTTTCAAATTGTTGAAATAAATGATTGGCAACCTAGAAATTCTTATAAACAAAATCTAATTGATGCTGATTAATATTTTACTATTTAAAGTTCATCTGAGTATTAGGAAATCTTAAGTGGTAATCCATGACTTCCTGTTTCACTGGGGTATAAATATGAGGTGACACACTAAACTCCCTTAGTCATCCATCAACATGGGAAAGGCCTGAGAACACACAAGTGAAAGGAGACAAAATGTTGTTGACCTTCACAAATCAGGCAATGGCTATATAGAGATAGCAATACACCACTGAAAATACCCATCTCCACTATGAGGGCAATAATGAAGACATTTAAAACAACTGGAGCTGTGATGAAGCAATAGTATTTTGCCTCCACGCACAATGAGAAGGATGGTTCAAGTGGCAAAAAAATCTCCAAAGATCACAGTTGGAGAATTGTATAAATTGATTACATCTTGGGGTCACCAAGTCTCCAAAACTACTGACCCTATAATCTAGCTTTTGCAATGGCCATCCCAGTCCCCTGACCTAAACCCCATTGAAAATGTGCGGGGTAAGCTTAAGAGGAGTCCACAAGTGAGTATATGTTTTATTTATTTCCCCTTTATTTAACCAGGTAGGCCAGTTGAGAACAAGTTCTCATTTACAACTGCGACCTGGCCAAGATAAAGCAAAGCAGTGTGTCACAAACAAAACAGAGTTACACATGGAATAAACAAACATACAGTCCATAATACAATAGAAAAAGTCTATATACAGTGTGTGGGAATGAGGTAGGATAAGGGAGGGAAGGCAATAAATAGGCCATAGTGGCGGAATAATTAAAATATAGCAATTAAATAATATGAGTGATAGATGTGCATAAGATGATTGTGCAAGTAAAGATACTGAAGTGCAAAGGAGCAATATAAATAACAGTATGGGGATGAGGTAGTTGGATGGGCTATTTACAGATGGGCTATGAACAGGTGCAGTGATCTGTGAGCTGCTCTGACGCCTGGTGCTTAAAGTTAGAGGGGGAGGGAGATATGAGTCTCCAGCTTCAGTGATTTTTGCAGTTCGTTCCAGTCATTGGCAGCAGAGAACTGGAAGGAAAGGCGGCCAAAATAGTAATTGGCTTTGGGGGTGACCTGTGAAATATACCTGCTGGAGCGCATGCTACGGGTGGGTGCTGGTATGGTGACCAGTGAGCTGAGATAAGGTGGGGCTTTACCAAGCAAAGACTTATAGTTGACCTGGAGCCAGTGGGTTTGGCGATGAATATGAAGTGAGGGCCAGCCAACAAGAGCATTCAAGTCGCAGTGGTGGGTACTATATGGGGCTTTGGTGAAAAAACAGATGGCACTGTAATAGACTACATTCAGTTTGCTGAGAAGAGTGTTGGAGGCTATTTTGTAAATCGCCGAAGTCAAGGATCGGTAGGAGAGTCAGTTTTACGAAGGTGTTTGGCAGCATGAGTGAAGGATGCTTTGTTGCGAAATAGGAAGCCGATTCTAGATTTAATTTTGGATTGGAGATACTTAATGTGACTCTGGAAGGAGAGTTTACAGTCTAACCAGACACCTAGGTATTTGTAGTCGTCCACATATTCTAAGTCAGAACTGTCCAGAGTGGTGATGCTGGACGGCCGGGCAGGTGTGGGCAGCGATCGGTTGAAGAGCATGCATTTAGTTTTACTTGCATTTAAGAGCAGTTGGAGGCCACGGAAGGAGAGTTGTATGGCATTGAAGCTCGTCTGGAGGTTAGTTAGCACAGTGTCCAAAGGAGGGCCAGAAGTATACAGAATGGTGTCATCTGCATAGAGGTGGATCAGAGAATCACCAGCAGCAAGAGCGACATCATCGATGTAAACAGAGAAGAGAGTCGGCCCGAGAATTGAACCCTGTGACACCCCCATAGAGACTGCCAGAGGTCCGGACAACAGGCCCTCCGATTTGACACACTGAACTCTATCAAAGAAGTAGTTGGTGAACCAGGCGAGGCAGTCATTTGAGAAAGCAAGGCTGTTGAGTCTGCCGATAAGAATGTGGTGATTGACAAAGTCGAAAGCCTTGGCCAGGTCGGTGAATACAGCTGCACAGTATTGTCTCTTATTGATGGCAGTTATGAGACCGTTTACGACCTTGAGCGTGGCTGAGGTGCACCCATGACCAGCTCAGAAACCAGATTGCATAGCGGAGAAGGTACGGTGGGATTCGAAATGGTCGGTGATCTGTTTGTTAACTTGGCTTTCGAAGACCTTATAAAGGCAGGGTAGGATAGATATACAGTTGAAGTCGTAAGTTTACATACACTTAGGTAAAATCAAATCAAATTAAGTTGACTGTGCCTTTAAGCAGCTTGGAAAATTCCAGAAAATGATGTCATGGCTTTAGAAGCTTCTGATAGGCAAATTGACATCATTTGAGTAAATTTGAGGTGTACCTGTGGATGTATTTCAAGGCCTACCTTCAGACTCAGTGCCTCTTTGCTTGACGACATGGGAAAATCAAAAGAAATCAGCTAAGACCTCAGAAAAAAATGGTAGACCTCCACAAGACTGGTTCATCCTTGGGAGCAATATCCAAATGCCTGAAGGTATCACGCTCATCTGTCCAAACAATAGTACGCAAGTATAAACACCATGGGTCCACGCAGCATTTCATACCGCTCAGGAAGGAGACGCGTTCTGTCTCCTAGAGATTAACGTACTTTGGTGCGAAAACTGCAAATCAATCCCAGAACTTCTGCAAGGGTCCTTGTGAAGTTGCTGGAGGAAGCAGGTACAAAAGTATCTATATCCACAGTAAAATGAGTCCTATATCGACATAACCTGAAAGGCCGCTCAGCAAGGAAGAAGCCACTGCTCCAAACCCGACATAAAAATGCCAGACTATGGTTTGCAACTGCACATGGGGACAAAGATTGTACTTTTTGGAGAAATGTCCTCTGGTCTGATGAAACAAAAATAGAACTGTTTGGCCATAATGACCATCATCATGTTTGGAGGAAAAAGGGGAACGCTTGCAAGCCGAAGAACACCATCCCAACCGTGAAGCACGGGGGTGGCAGCATCATGTTGTGGGGATGCTTTGCTGCAGGAGAGACTGGTGCACTTCACAAAATAGATGACATCATGAGGAGTAGTATTATGTGGATATATTGAAGCAACATCTCAAGATATCAGTCAGGAAGTTAAAGCTTGGTCACAAATGGGTCTTCCAAATGGACAATGACCCCAAGCATACTTCCAACGTTGTGGCAAAATGGCTTAAGGACAACAAAGTCAAGGTATTGGAGTGGCCATCACAAAGCCCTGACCTCAATCCTATAGAAAATGTGTGGGCAGAACTTAAGAGTGTGCGAGCAAGGAGGTCTACAAACCTGACTCAGTTACACCAGCTCTGTCAGGAGGAATGGGCCAAAATTCACCCAACTTATTATGGGAAGCTTGTGGAAGGCTACCCGAAACGTTTGACCCAAGTTAAACAATTTAAAGGCAATGCTACCAAATACTGATTCAGTGTATGTAAACCTCTGACCCACTGGGAATGTGATGAAATAAATAAAAGTTGAAATAAACAATTCTCTCTCCTATTATTCTGACATTTCACATTCTTAAAATGAAGTGGTGATCCTAACTGACCGAAGACAGGGAATTTTTACTAGGATTAAATGTCAGGAATGGTGAAAAACTGAGTTTAAATGTATTTGGCTAAGGTGTATGTAAACTTCTGACTTCAACTGTTGGTCTTTAGCAGTTTGGGTCTAGAGTGTCTCCCCCTTTGAAGAGGGGGATGACCGTGGCAGCTTTCCAATCTTTGGGGATCTCAGATGATATGAAAGAGAGGTTGAACAGGCTAGTAATAGGGGTTGCAACAATTTCAGCAGTACCAAGGACTCTGAAGGATCTAGAGGTTCTCTATGGAGGATGGTCTCAAATCTCTTTAAATGTGTTCTCCCACCTCATCAAACATTATAGGAGACGACTCAGAGCTGTTATCTTGGCAGAGGGAGGGGGGCACAAAGTACAAAACGCAGGAGTGCCAATAATTGTGACATGCATGTTTTTGAACTAAATAATTATTTAGTAATGACAATTGTATTTTATTTGAACAATTGTAACTTAAAATGTTAAGGTCATGTGATATTTGGAGTGTCAGATCAAGCTGACAAACAACAATGACATTTTTCACAGCCTTTTTTGTTAATATTTACCAAGGGTGCCAATAATTCAGGTGGGCACTTCAGAAACTATTCACACCCCTTGACTAATTCCACATTTTGTTGTGTTACAGCCTGAATTTAAAATGGTTTAAATATATATTTGTTGGTCACTGGCCTGTACCCAATACCCCATAATGTCAAAGGGGAATTATGTTTTTCTAAATATTTACAAATTAATTAAAAATGAAACGCTGAAATGTCGAGTCAAGTATTCAACCCCTTTCTTATGGCAAGGCTAAATAAGTTTAGGAGAAAAACATGTGCTTAACAAGTCACATAAGTTGCATTGACTCACTCTGTGTGCAATAATAGTGTCTAACATGATTTTTGAATGACTACCTCATCTCAATTATCTGTCAGGTCCCTCAGTCAAGCAGTGAATTTCAAACACAGATTCAACCACAAAGACCAGTGAGGTTTTCCAATGCCTCGCAAAGAAGGGCACCTATTGGTAGATGGGTAAAAATAAAATTAACAGACATTGAATATCCCTTTAAGCATGGTGAAGTTATTAATTACACTTTGGATGGTGTGCCAATACACCCAGTCACTAAAAAAGATACAGGCGTTCTTCCTAACTCAGTTGCCAGAGAGAAACAAACATATTGAGTTGACATTTATTCAATTTTGAGTTTGCATCCCAATATTACACTTTGTATACATCACGTAAGACAGAAATACCACAATTTCATCAGGTTTTCTAAATAATCTTTATTAATTATTACATTCAGAAAAATATAAATAACATTCCACCCACAAGGCCAAAGAGGGCGCTTTTGCTCATTGACTGCTTGAAAATCTATGGCAAGATCTGAAAATGATTGTCTAGCGATGATCAACAACCAATTTAACAGAGATTGAAGAGTTTTGAAAATAATAAATGGGCAAATGTTGCACAATCCAGGTGTGGAAAGCTCTTAGGGACCTATCCAGAAAGACTCACAGCTGTAATCTCTGCTGAAGGTGCTTCTACAAAGCATCAACTCAGTGGTGGGAATACTTGTAAATTAGATATAATACATTTGCAAACATTTCTAAAAACAGGTTTTCACTTTGTCATTATGGGGTATTGTGTGTAGATGGGTGGGCAAAAAAATATATTTCATCCATTTTGAATTCAGTCTGTAACATAAAATGTGGATTTAGTCAAGGGGTTTGAATACTTTCTGAAGGCAAAGCCGTGCTCAAGCAGCTCGAAAAGCTGAGCAAGGGATAAGTTTCCCATTAAGACTGCAGTTTTAGAACATACGAGGACACCAGTCATCCACTTTGCCCCACTGCAGTCTCTTCTCTCTAACAGGATAATGAAGCTCAGTTCATAGACTGATGAATCTGCTACTTCCACGGGGCCCTTTCTTGGTAAATATTGTCAATAATGTCAAGGCCAGTTGGGTCTCGGCCTTAAAGAGGCTGAGAAATGTACAGAAAGAGGATTAAATCAAATTAATTCAGAATATATCTTTCACAGGTTGGCTCATACGGGCGCTTCCACAGATTTACATCGTGCATCGTCTTTCTGAGACTAGAACCAGGTGCCTTCAATAAAAAATGCTGGGGTTGATACACCTCGCCCATGCATCTCAATCCCAGTGGCATCAGCGCAGACGGCGACTCCCTCCGCTGTCAACATGATCTATGCCTTTTATGTCTGTCTAGGTCTAGCGGTGCATGCTAGAGTGACATTTGATGTTTGTTTGTTCTGTGATTGAGGTGCAGAAATAATGCCCACCAAGTTGAGATTCTGCCCTCTGATGAATTGTGTGAGAGGCATTTGAGGCGAGAGACAGCGGGAAAAAATATCCTCAGTGATTCAACTGATAAAAACAGAAATTGCAGAAAAATGTATCCAGACTGTAATATCACCAGGTGATCAAATAGAAATCACCAAGGAACAAACTCCAAATAGACTTTTAGATTAGATCATGAACCAATCATAAGCTTCTGGGGCAATATTTCATTGACTACATTCTTGGCAATCAAGTTGAATGTGAAATTCTAAACAAAGAAATCACACTGAATATTTCGCAATACTTAAATAGCAAGCATTCCTACCCCAAGGAGTTTATTGAATGTGATTTTCACCAAAGAAATATAATCAGATGTTATTGTTCTGATTTTAACATTATAATTTCCACGCTATTTATTTGACCATGCGTCATATTAGTTATAAGGGGAAAGAATCACACTTAAAAGGACATCTTACATGTTTTTTGAATTACAACTCACATTTAGACTATTGATTCTTGTTTCAAACACCTGGAGCAGGACCTGATGTGTTTGCTGTTTGGAATTCAGCCTTTGTTAGGAATTCGGCTCCTGAGGCCTACATTAACTCAGATCTTTGTAATGCTGAGGCCCACATTAACATAGATCTTTTGTAATGCTGAGGCCTACATTAACTCAGATCTTTTGTAATGCTGAGGCCTACATTAACATAGATCTTTTGTAATGCTGAGGCCTACATTAACATATATATTTTGTAATGCTGAGGCCTACATTAACATAGATCTTTTGTAATGCTGAGGCCTACATTAACATAGATATTTTGTAATGCTGAGGCCTACATTAACATAGATCTTTGTAATGCTGAGGCCTACATTAACATAGATCTTTTGTAATGCTGAGGCCTACATTAACATAGATCTTTTGTAATGCTGAGGCCTACATTAACATAGATCTTTCGTAATGCTGAGGTCTACATTAACATAGATCTTTCGTAAAGCTTGCATGTGAGAGTCTAGAGGACAATAAGTGTCTCTGAATATTTTATGCACAGACTTGAGCCACCTCTTAACCATATAAGTCTCAAAGGTCCAAGGGCCCACACCGTGAATCTTAAAATAATATCTTAAGCTTTTTCATTGAGCATTTGTACCAGAGAAACTATAGCCAATTATCACGTAAGCTTCTTTCACTGCATTACACAAAACACTCTGGACCTCTTACCCTGCCCCCAGGACAGTGCAAATACAAGCCATTGGATGCCAATAATCACCCCAGGACCTGGTCAGTACACTTTCAACCATATAATGCTTAACTGGCTGGGACGGCTGCCAAGGGGTCTGAGGATCTCATCTCGGTTCCTAATGGCAGTCAGGCTACCTCTGGCGAGCACATGGAGGGCTGTGCGGCTCCCCAAAGAAATGCCACCCTACACCATGACTGACCCACCGCCAAACCGGTTATGCTGGAGGATGTTGCAGGCAGCAGAACGTTCTCCACGGCGTCTCCAGACTCTGTCACGTCTGTCACATGTGCTCAGTGTGAACCTGCTTGCATCTGTGAAGAGCACAGGGCGCCAGTGGTGAATTTGCCAATCTTGGTGTTCTCTGGCAAATGCCAAACGTCCTGCACGGTAAGCACAACACCCACCTGTGGACGTCGGGCCCTCATACCACCCTCATGGAGTCTGTTTCTGACCGTTTGAGCAAACACATGCACATGCACTGCCAGGGCTCTGGCAGTGCTCCTCCTGCTCCTCCTTGCACAAAGGAGGAGGTAGCGGTCCTGCTGCTGGGTTGTTGCCCTCCTACGGCCTCCTCCACGTCTCCTGGTGTACTGGCCTGTCTCCTGGTAGCGCCTCCATGCTCTGGACACTACGCTGACAGAAACAGCAAACCTTCTTGCCACAGCTCGCATTGATGTGCCATCCTGGATGAGCTGCACTACCTGCGCCACTTGTGTGGGTTGTAGACTCCGTCTCATGCTACCACTAGAATGAAAGCAACGCCAGCATTCAAAAGTGACCAAAACATCAGCCAGGAAGCATAGGAACTGAGAAGTGGTCTGCGGTCACCACCTGCAGAACCACTCCTTTATTGGGGGTGTCTTGCTAATTGCCTATAATTTCCACCTGTTGTCTATTCCATTTGCACAACAGCATGTGCAATGTATTGTCTATCAGTGTTGCTTCCTAAGTGGACAGTTTGATTTCACAGAAGTGTGATTGACTTGGAGTTACATTGTGTTGTTTAAGTGTTCCCTTTATTTTTTGAGCAGTGTATTTAACCAGGAAAGTCAGTTATGAACAAATTCTTAGTTACAATGACGGCCTAGGAACAGTGGGTTAACTGCCTTGTTCGGGGACAGAACGAGAGATTTTTACCTTGTCAGTTTGGGGATTCGATCTAGCAACCTTTCGGGTACTGGCCCAATACTCGAACTAACCACCTGGCTACCTGCCGCCCCTTATTAAAGCTTATTGACTGTTTAACATATGAATTGTTGCATGAGCTGAAGATCTGAGTTGTGCACAAATTTCTACACACTGGTCTACTGCTACCCACAGCATATGGTGTCAAGTCAAACTTTAGGGCTCAAGCCTAGCCGGCCTGAAATTTAGTTTTGCGAGAGCCGCCGAGAGCACTCTTTGTATCACGCCTGCTTCCACTCTCCCTCTCTGGTGCCCTCTGCCTATCTTTACGCACACCACCAAGACTCTTCCTAGAGCTGGCCACCAGGCCAAACTGAGCAATTGGGGGAGAAGGGTCTTGGTCAGGGAGGTGACCAAGAACCCAATGGTCACTGTGACAGAGCTCCAAAGTTCCTCTGTGGAGATGGGAGAACCTTCAGAAGTATCACCATCTCTGCAGCATTCCACCAATCAGGCCTTTATGGTAGAGTGGCCAGACGGGAAGCCACTCCTCAGCAAAAGGCATATGACAGCTCGCTTGGTGTTTGCCAAGAGATTCTCTGGTCTGATGAAACCAAGATTGAACTACTTGGCCTGAATGCCAAACGTCGCATCTGGAGGAAACCTGGCACCATTCCTAAGGTGAAGCATGGTTGTGGCAGCATCATGCTGTGGGAATGTTTTTCAGCGTCAGGGACTGGGAGACTAGTCAGAATCCAGGGAAAGATTAACGGAGCAAAGTATAGAGAGAGCCTTGATGAAAACTTGCTCCAGAGCGCTCAGGACCTCAGACTGGGGGTGAAGGTTCACCTTTCAACAGGACAATGACCCTAAGCACACAGCCAAGACAACGTAGAAGAGGTTTCGGGACAAGTCTCAATGTCCTTGAGTGGCCCAGCCAGAGCCCGACTTAACATCTTTGGAGAGACCTGAAAATAGCTGTGCAGTGACGCTCCCCATCCAACCTGACAGAGCTTGAGATGATCTGCAGAGAAGAATGGGAGAAACTCACCAAATACAGGTGTGCCAATCTTGTAGTGCCATACCCAAGAAGATTTGAGGCTGTAATCGCTGCCAAAGGTACTTCAACAAAGTACTGAGTAAAGGGTCTCAAACCCCATGGAAATGTGACATTTCAGTTGTTTTTTTAACACATTTGAAGACTTTTCTAAAGACCAGGTTTTGCTTTGTCATTATTGGGTATTGTATGTCGATTGATGGGGGGGGGAATGATTTAATCCAGTTTAGAATAAGGCAGTAACATAACAAATGTGGAAAGGTCAAGGGGTCTGAATACTTTGCGAATGCACTGTACAGGGAGTACTAGTACCAGATAAATGTGCAGAAGTACGAAGTATTTGAGGTATATACAGTTGAAGTCGGAAGTTTACATAACTCGTTTTTCAACCACTCCACAAATTTCTCGTTAACAAACTATAGTTTTGGCAAGTCAGTTAGGACATCTACTTTGTGCATGGCACAAGTAAGTTTTCCAACAATTGTTTACAGACAGATTATTTCACTGGATCACAATTCCAGTGGGTCAGAGGTTTACATACACTAAGTTGACTGTGCCTTTAAAACAGCTTGGAAAATTCCAGAAAATGATGTTGTGGCTTTAGAAGCTCCTGATAGACTAATTGACATAATTTGAGTCAATTGGAGGTGTACCTGTGGATGTATTTCAAGGCCTACCTTCAAACTCAGTGCCTCTTTGCTTGGCATCATGAGAAAATCAAAAGAAATCAGCCAAGACCTCAGAAAAAGAATTTTAGACCTCCACAAGTCTGGTTCATCCTTGGGAGCAATTTCTAAACGCCTGAAGGTACCACGTTCATCTGTACAAACGATAGTACGCAAGTATAAACACCATGGGACCACGCAGCTGTCATACCGCTCAGGAAGGAGACGCGCTCTGTATCTTAGAGATGAACGTGCTTTGGTGCGAAAAGTGCAAATCAATCCCAGAACTACAGCAAAGGACCTTGTGAAGATGCTGGAGGAAACAGGTACAACAGTATCTATATCCACAGTAAAATGAGTCATATTTATGTATTTAACCTTTATTTAACCAGGAAGGGCTCATTGAGATTTAAAATCTCCTTTTTAAGAGCGTCCTGGCCAAGATAGGCAGCACCAAGTCATTACAAAAATTACAGACAAACAACATGAAAAACTACAAGTAATCTAGTCAACACCATAGAATTCACAAGAGTATAACAAAGTCAAAAACAGCAAATTAAAAACATTGACAGGTCAGGGAATCAGTCTCAAGATCATTCATCAGTGATTTAAAAATACCAATCGGGACAAGTTCTTCCAGTTTAAAAGTATCTTGTAAGGTGTTCCAAGACGATGGCGCAGAGTACATAAAAGCCCTTTTACCAAATTCAGTTCGGACATTTGGAACAGTTAGCAGGATAAAGTCCAGAAAACGAAGAGAGTACCCACCACATCTCTGAACAATAAAAATGGCCAAATAAAAAGGTAGTAAACCCAAAATGGCTTTCTAAAGAAAAGTATACCAGTGCCTGAGCCTACGAGTGACTAGAGAAGACCAGCCAACCCTGGTATACAAAGTGCAGTGGTGCGTAAAGGTTTTGCAGTTTAAAATGAATCTCAAAGTGCCATGGTAAAGGGTGTCAATTGATCTCAAACACTGAGCGGAAGCATTTATATATAAAATATCCCCATAGTCTAGTAAAGGCATAAATGTAGCTGATACTGGCCTCCTTCTGGCTTCAAAAGAATAACAGGCCTTATTGCTAAAATGAAATCCCAATTTCAGCTTCAATTTTTTTGTAAGTTGTTGAATATGCAATTTAAAAAGAGAGGCAGTCATCAATTAAAATTACAAGATATTTATATGAGGTTACAACCTCAATCTCCTTGCCCTGACAGGTAGTTATAGGTGAAAGGTTCAGGGGTATATTTCTTGATTTAGAAAACACCATTAGTTTAGTTGTCAGTATTGAGGATAAGCTTCAATTGACACAAGGTATGTTGAACAGTATAAAAAGCAGTTTGCAAGTTCTGGAAAGCTTTTGTAAGAGACGAGGCACAACAGTAAATAACAGTATCATCAGCATAAAAATGAAGTTGCGCATTTTGGAAATTTTTGTCTAAATAATTTATATACATTGTAAATAAGTACAGTGCCTTGGGGCACACCATTAAATACAGCCAATTTAACAGACATAAGCCCATCAAATTGAGTGCACTGAGTTCTATCAGACAGATAGTTAGCGAACCATGCAACTGCATGCTCTGAAAGACCTACACTCTCTGCCTTAGTATAGCATGATCAACTGTATCAAAAGCCTTAGCGAGATCAATAAAAAGTGAGACACAGTGCTGTTTTTTGTCAAGGGCTTCAGTGGTATCATTTAAAACCTTCATGGCTGCTGTAATTGTGCTATGCTTCTTCCTGAAGCCCGATTGGTACATTGATAAAATAGAGTTAGTAAATAAAAACTATTTTAGCTGTTCACTCACAAGGGTTTCAAGTATTTTCACCAGGGGTGACAGCTTTGAGATTGGCCTATAATTATTTCAAAGAGTTTGATCTCCTCCTTTTAAAAATTGGTAGGACAAATGCTGATTTCCCGATGTTCAGAAATTCCTTACATTCCAGGGTTAGATTGAACAGATATGTAAGTGGTCCTATATTGACATAACCTGAAAGGCCACTCAGCAAGGAAGAAGCCACTGCTCCAAAACTGCCATAAAAAAATTGTACTTTTTGGAGAAATGTCCTCTCACCCAAATTATTGTGGGAAGCTTGTGGAAGGCTACCCGAAACATTTGACCCAAGTTAAACAATTTAAAGGCAATGCTACCAAATACTAATTGAGTGTATGTAAACTTCTGAAACAATGGGAATGTGATTATTCTGACATTTCACATTCTTAAAATAAAGTGGTGATCCTAACTGACCTAAGACAGGGAATTTCTACTAGGATTAAAATGTCAGGAATTGTGAAAAATTGAATTTAAATGTATTTGGCTAAGGTGTATGTAAACTTCAACTGTATGTACTGTGCCTTCAGAAAGTATTCACACACCTTGACTTTTTCCACATTTTGTTGTGTTACTAAGTGGGATTAAAATTGATTTAATTGTAATTTTTTTGTGAATTATCTATACAAAATTCTAACATCTTTTTTTTTATTAATGAAAAATAAACCACTAATATACAGTATCTTGATTAGAGAAGTATTCAACCCCCTGAATCAATACATGTTAGAATCACCTTCGGCAGTGATTACAGCTGTGAGTCTTTCTGGGTAAGTCTCTAAGAGCTTTCCACACCTGGATTGTACAATATTTTCCCATTATTCTTTAAACAGATTCTTCAAGCTCTGTCAAGATGGTTGTTGATTATTGTTAGAAAGACATTTAAGTCTTTTGGGCAGTGTCAATTTAGTGTCTATATATAGTCTAGTGAGTGTGTGTAGGTAGGGTCAGTGCAGATCATTCCGGTACCATTAATTGACTACTTAGCAGTCTTATGGCTTAGGGGTAGAAGCTGTCTCTGAGCCTGTTGGTCTAAGAGCCAATGCTCTGGTACCGTTTGTGAGACGGTAGCAGAGCGAACAGTCTATGGATTGGATGGCTGGAGTCTTTGGTCATTTTTTGTCTCTTCCTCTGACACCACCTGATAGAGGTCCTGGATGACAGTAGTAGTTTAAAGAATAATAATAATAAAAATATATATATAAAATAAACTGTGGTGCAAATGAATGTTATAAACTTTTCATTCTATTTACAGTTATCGCATCAATTCAGGTAATTTATCGCAATATGGATTTCTGCACATATCGCCCATCTCCCTGCCATAGCGTCTCTCCATGATAAGCATTATTCACAACAGATGTTTGATGACGGTGCCTTATTTTATATGATAGAAGTTTATACAATTTTAAAAACATTACAATACATTCGCAGATTTCACAACACACTGTGTGCCCTCAGGCCCCTACCACATATCTACAGTACTAAATCCATGTGTATGTGTGTGTATAGTGCATATGTTATTGCGTGTGCCATTGACTAGACTGAGATGTATTTTACTAACCAACTCTGCTGCTGTTTTAAACATCAAAAGGAATGCGAGGCTATAGGCCACCACACCATGTTGGGAGATCTGAGTGACAGCTGAGGCTATAGGCCACCACACCATGTTGGGAGATCTGAGTGACAGCTGAGGCTATAGGCCACCACACCATGTTGGGAGATCTGAGTGACAGCTGAGGCTATAGGCCACCACACCATGTTGGGAGATCTGAGTGACAGCTGAGGCTATAGGCCACCACACCATGTTGGGAGATCTGAGTGACAGCTGAGGCTATAGGCCACCACAACATGTTGGGAGATCTGAGTGACAGCTGAGGCTATAGCCCACCACACCATGTTGGGAGATCTGAGTGACAGCTGAGGCTATAGCCCACCACACCATGTTGGGAGATCTGAGTGACAGCTGAGGCTATAGGCCACCACACCATGTTTGGAGATCTGAGACACCATGTTGGGAGATCTGAGTGGCAGCTGCCTGTTCTTACAGGTGGGCAGAAGCTTGTGGAGGAAAATAGTTTATCAGCCTGGGCGCTACTAAACATAACTGAGCACAGGAATGTTATTCTCTAGATCAAGTGATTTTGAAGGGGTTGAACTCCCCTCACCCCCTTCACACACACACACACACACCCTCAAGCTCAAACAAGAGTAGAGTAGTATTCTTAGAAATACTGTATTTTCTGCTTGAGACCTCAAAAGTCTTGCTCTTCCTACAAGCATGTTTCATCAATGTATCTGATTGCATGTGTACGGTACAGTTTAAAAATATATATATATATACACAAATATTTTATTAACTTTTATTGAATCAGGGGAGCCCAATTGAGAGCAGGATCTCATTTCCAATGGTGCCCTGGGTGGTGTACAATAGATGATCCAGTAGCCTACATGAAAAGAGTGTGTCTCAAAGGCTTTTATTTATTTGCTTTTCGATGATGCAGTAAGCAGGAAGATCATTGCCTCCCAATCACAAGTTTGAGCCATAACTTTGATTGAGGAATACTCCAAAAAGACAATGGACTATTCGGAGACATTTTGATGTTGGGAATAATAAGTTGTAAACACAGTATTTGAAAGAAAAATCATGTAATACATAGATTTTATAATTCAATACGACATATGGACCTTAGCCTACTTGTTTGATGTAGTAGACTGCCATATCATCTTAAATGTCAGCTTTTGGTATGGATTTCAGACTCCCGGCTCCAAATTCCCACAGGACTACATTAGACATTTCACTCCCATGACATCATGGAACTGTTTCACAGTGGTGCTTGCATAACATCAGCTTTTATTTCTATATGAAGAGTTTACTATATGCCATTATATCTGCATGGCAGATAGACTAGCTTTCACTAAAAGTTACCATGCATCCTTACCAACTTCGAACGTTCCTGGTAGACGAGCTTTACCCTGTCATATAACGTGTTTAGAGAGAGAATCAGGTCATCAAAATAAAATGTCTAAATAAATACAGTTGCTTGCAACGTTGCACGGGTTATTGGGATACTTTCATGATGAACTGATATGGCTGGTCTTGGTGAGAATAGTTTGTGATGTGTTCTTTCAATAGGTTTCCGCTGTTAGAACTTTGATAAATAGGCGTAGTCTATCTAGTGCAATACACACAGCACGAAAACCTTCAACCCAATGACTGACCTTTGAAGAGTTGAAGTCTTCGGTGAGGGATAATTTTAGTAGACTACTTTCAGCATTTACTTTTAGGTCATTCTAATCCAAGTGTCGGGTAGTTTACATAGTTACATTTAGGAAAGGGACCAAATACACGTTTTAGAGTGTTGTTTATTAGCGCTATGTTGGACTTACCTTTAATACTAATTCCAAGTCCTCCCACATCTTGCTTTGTAACTCTCACCGTGCGCTTAACGTTGGTGATCGTTTCTGGGACGGGAAAGGAGCTGAGGTTGGCTGGGTCTCCATTAATGTCACCGGCAGGAGTTGGGTTGGGTTTCACTGGTTCTTCGGCGACCTCTCCGGGGCTCACGGTTAAAGTCTCCTCCGTAAGTGTGGCTAATACACGGATCCAACGGTCCACGGTAACTCGAAGTTCCAACAGTCCAGTTTTCTGTACCTTCATCGCGGCAGCCATGTTCAACACATTCCTGGAATAACTCTATAGACGGGTTGGCAGTCGTGTAAAGAGATAGGGGTAAGGCAGGAGACCCAGCCCCCTCCTCCAACTCCCTCTCCTATTCCAAGATGTTTTGCAATATCATACTCGAAAGTTAATTGAGCACAATTATTTTCATTAATGAACAAAGTTGGTGCAGTGGAGCCAACATTTTTTTTTGACGATGAAAATAGTTAATTGGTCCTGGACTTTCATATTTCTTCATAAAAACCACAATAAAGTGTTAGAAATCATTCTATTGACAGACATCCCGATTTAACATGAATCAAAGGCTGGAGTAGCCTACCAAATCAAACTACTCCTAACGATGTTTTTGATGGGTCAAATATTTTAATCTTATATTTTAATATTATTGACCATGGTTTAGGTTTGATGTTTTCTCTGATAAAAAAAATATTGATATTGTAGCGAATTCGGGGTAGCCACAACCGGGACTCGGACACCAGTCCAGGAACTGTGGCTCCCGAGTGGCGCAGGTCTCGGTAAGGCACTGCATCGCAGTGCTAGAGGCATCACTATAAACCCTGGTTCGATTCCATGCTGTATCACAGCCGGCCGTGATTGGGATACCCATAGTCGTTAGGGTTTGGCCGGGATAGGCCGTCATTGTAAATAAAAATGTGTTCTTAACTGACTTGACTAGTGAAATAAAAATTGTCAGCCAACACCTTAACCATTATGCCCAAACCATTTGATGAGGTTGCTAGGTTATATAATATCCCCTTCCTTCAGGAGAGTGTGTCCTCACGCTTCTCTTTACCTAGTCGCTCACCATGCCCCTCCGATGGCATCAGGTGCCATCCCACTTCTGACACCAGTGTAGGGAATTCAGGGGGGGTAGTCCCAAACGGAACTCAAACCCAGGTCCAGCAACTGTCAAACCAACACCTTAACCAGCCACTAGGTCACCACAATATATTTTTTTATATAACTAGGCAAGTCAGTTAAGAACAAATTCTTATTTACAATAACGGCCTACACCGGCCAAACCCTGTTGACACTGGGCCAATTGTGCACCACCCTATGGGACTCCGAATCACGGCCGGTTGTGATACAGTCTGGATTCAAACCAGGGTGTCTGTAGTGACGCCTCAAGCACTGAAATGCAGTGACTTAGACCGCTGTGCCACTCGGGAGCCACAATATCATGTTGTAACTTGTTCTTTACACTTGTATGAAACATACACGATTTGTATGATGTTGCATTGTATCTAATGGTGGTAGATCTAAATCTCCCATTATCTTTAGCCAAAATGTATTACAATACAATCCCTCTTTAGTGATGATATTGAATTCTACCAGAGGGAAACTCTATATGATTCATTTACATTATAGCCTAATAGTCCACGACAGTTTTGCACCTCAAAAGGTTAAAGGAAAGACATGATATGTATCCATTTTGTTTTAGTATATAAAAAACACATTCAATGAAGAAGGTGAAACATAGGCCTACTTTATGAAAGTGCTGAGAAAAAGCAACTCAGTCCACTTTGAGATTAAAATGGCCAGTGTAATAGGATCATCAATAACCTATAAACTGTTTTATAGGAGACAACCATCCCAACCATCTCACTAGGCCAGAAACAGTACTCTTTTCACTATTAGACCACTATGGGCCCTGATCAACAGTAGTGCACTATATAGGGAATAGGGTGCCATTTGGGATACAGCCTATGATGTACACACCTCTTCTTGGGCTCTTAGCAGATGGCCCTTCCTCTAAAGAAGTTAACACCATGCTGTAGGCGAGGATGTAGTATGGGGCTCTGAAACTTAATCAATAACAACCCTATCTGCCAATTACTCCGAAGAGCCTGAGGCAGACAAAATGTGAATTCCTGAGGGGTAAGGGGAGTGTGCTCTTAGTACAGAGAACAGAGTGTCCATACCAAATGGCACCCTATTCCCTGCACCTTTGGCCAGGGCCCTATAGGTTTCTGGTTGCTGTGGTCAAAAGTAGTGCATTATACATGCAGGTTGACGTTTATTGTCATGAGTCTTGTGCTGGAGGCAGAACTGAGCGATTTCCCCTTAGGTAGGCCAGCTGCAAAGTCAAAATGTACAATATTGTTCAAATTCATGAAAACAAAAATGTGCTTTTTAGTCTTAATTTAAGGTTTGGGTTATAGGCATTAGTGTTAGCAGTGTGGTTACGTTTATGGTTCTGATTGTATGTATTACTTAGTGGCTGTGCCAGCTAGTGACTACTCTGCAGAGCTTCCTCCAGAACAAGATTCATGACGAAAAACGCTAACCTGCGCACCACATACGGAATAGGGTTGCAATTTGGAACACAACAAGACAGTCGCGAGAAAAGAGTTTGTCTGTCAAGCTATAGTCTAGCTGTAAATGCGCTGCATCTGTTACTAGGCAGCAGGTGAAACAGCACAGCAGTTACCCCGATTTAGAACGTGGAGCTTCAACCCGCATGTCTTTTCCTCTCTCTCTAGTTAATGTAGTTTTTTGTACTGCTTACACCTCTTACAAGGATACAGGAAGGAACTACACTAATGGAGTCCCTTCAAGTTGATTGCAGTCTACCTTTAAGCCACGATACACATCGTGAGGAAAGTTTGCCGTAAAATAACTCCAATAGAACATCTGTCAGTGCAAAACACTTAGAAGCGTATTCTGTATATGGTTTCACGTATACATTTTTGGAAGGCTAATAATTTATAGTTTGTGCTCACTGGCCCATAGCTCGTGATCTGTGACAAATAGACACTGGGAAATACTTCGATGGAGTTCAATAGCTTTTTAGATCCTATTTCTTGGGTTTTTCAAGCCTTTGCCACCCTCTGGTGGTTGAACCTACCTATCGCGTGTGTCTCCACGTAAGTCTATGGTATCTTTACATAGGAGACTTGTATTTGCTCATCCTGGGATGTCACTAATGCGACACATAGTGAATGCATATACAGAACGAGTGTTCCCAATCTAAAATGTAAAGGTGAATGGGGAGGTTCCACCATGGTATTTTTAAATCAGTAAAGGGAATTGAACAAGTGCACATTTTGGGAGAAAGAAGAGAAAATTCAGAAGTAGCCAGGAAAAGCTAAATGTAGCCATGTGGGCTGACCTCTGACCTCAGCTACAACTACAATACTTTACATTTAAATAGATGTTGATGTTTTTTTTATGCAATACTGAAATGGGGAAACAGATTAAAGAATATGTGGATAAGGGTGGCCCCACCGCTAGGTGGTTTATGTAGTCTGGAGTCGACAAAACTTGGGCCCATATTCATAAAAGATAGTTGATTATGAACGCCGATCTAGGAGCAGTTTTGCCTTTTACACACACACACACACACACACACACACACACACACACACACACACACACATGAAATCAAAGCACAGATATATACAGTTGAAGTCTGAAATTTACATACACTTAGGTTGGAGTCATTAAAACTCGTTTTTCAACCACTCCACACATTTCTTGTTAACAAACTATAGTTTGGGCAAGTCAGTTAGGGCATCTACTTTGTGCATGACACAAGTAAGTTTTTCAACAATTGTTTACAGACAGAATATTTCACTTATAATTCACTGTATAACAATTCCAGTGGGTCAGAAGTTTACATACACTACGTTGACTGTGCCTTTAAACAGCTTGGAAAATTCCAGAAAATGATGTTGTGGCTTTAGAAGCTTCTTATAGGCTAATTGACATAAGTTGAGTCAATTGGAGGGTTACCTGTAGATGTATTTCAAGGCCTACCTTCAAACTCAGTGTCTCTTTGCTTGACATCATGGGAAAATCAAATGAAAGCCAAGACCTCAGAAAAAAAATGTAGACCTCCACAAGTCTGGTTCATCCTTCGAAGCAATTTCCAAATGCCTAAAGGTACCACGTACATCTGTACAAACAATAGTGTGCAAGTATAAACACCATGGGACCACGCAGCCGTCATACCGCTCAGGAAGGAGACGTGTTCTGTCTCCTAGAGATTAACGTACTTTGGTGCGAAAAGTGCAAATCAATCACAGAACAACAACAGAGGACCTTGTGAAGATGCTGGAAGAAACAGGTACAAAATTATCTATATCCACAGTAAAACGAGTCCTATATCGACATAACCTGAAAGGCCGCTCAGCAAGGAAGAAGCCACTGCTCCAAAACTGCCATAAAAAAGTCAGACTACGGTTTGCAACTGCACATGGGGACAAATATTGTACTTTTTGGAGAAATGTCCTCTGGTCTGCTGAAACAAAAATAGAACTGTTTGGCCATAATGACCATTGTTATGTTTGGAGGAAAAAGGGGGATGCTTCCAAGCCGAAGAACACCATTCCAACAGTGAAGCACGAGGGAGACAGCATCATGTTGTGGGGGTGCTTTTCTGCAGGACTGGTGCACTTCAAAATAGATGGCATCATGAGGCATGAAAATTATGTGGATATATTGAAAGAATATCTTGAGACATCAGTCAGGAAGTTAAAGCTTGGTCGCAAATGGCTCTTCCAAATGGACAATGGCCTTCTTCCAAAGTTGTGGCAAAATGGCTAAAGGACAACAAAGTCAAGGTATTGGAGTGGCCATCACAAAGCCCTGACCTCAATCCTGTAGAAAATATGTGGGCAGAATTGAAAAAGCGTGGGTGAGCAAAGAGGCCTACAAACCTGACTCAGTTACACCAGCTCTGTCAGGAGGAATGGGACAAAATTCACCCAACTTATTGTGGGAAGCTTGTGGAAGGTTACCTGAAATGTTTGACCCAAGTTAAACAATTTAAAGGCAACGCTACCAAATACTATTTGAGTGTATGTAAACTTCTGACCCAATGGGAATGTGATGAAAGAAATAAAAGCTGAAATCAATCATTATTTATATTATTATTCTGACATTTCACTTAAAATAAAGTGGTGATCCTAATTGACCTAAAACAGGGAATTTTTACTCGGATTAAATGTCAGGAATTGTGAAAAAAAACTAGTTTAAATGTATTTGGCTCAGGTGTATGTAAACCTCTGACTTCAACTGTACACTTAATCTCCAAAGGTAATTTAAATGAATCTGTTAGACGTGTAGATAGATCGATCTTAAAACAGACAGACAGACAGACTTACAGACTGACTGACCAACCGACCTACTGACCGGGACTGAGGAACCGAACCGAACCCATAACCCTCCAAAGTGGCGCAGCACTGCTTCTCAGTACTAGGGGCATCACTATAGACACCCTGGTTGGAATCCAGGCTGTATCCCCTCCGGCTGTGATTGGGAGTTCCATAGGGCGGTGCACAATTGGCCCAGTGTCGTCCAGGTTTGGCCAGTGTAGGCCGTCATTGTAAATAAGAATTTGTTCTCAACTGACTTGCCTAGTTAAGTAAATGTATGAAGCCTTTTTGAGTTGTAGTTTTTTATAAAGTGACCCCACAATAATCTTCCCAGTTCTGACAATACAATTTACTGCTGCAGATCTGATATGTGTTAAAACACTGTGAAAATGATGTGTTATTTGAAAGACCTTGTGCGATGTCATCTCTCGTGGAAAGACTACAAGTCTGACCAAATTACGCACGATTTTAGTTCTGGGTTAACCAGCATTATGTGCAGGTGAAAATAGATTGACTAATAGTTACAGACAAGTACAGTAGAACATAAATTCAGCAAAGAAAGAAATGTCCTCTCACCGTCAACTGCGTTTATGTTCAGCAAACTTAACATCTGTAAATATTTCTATGAACATAACAGGATTCAACAACTGAGACATAAACTGAACAAGTTCCACAGACATGTGACTGACAGAAATGGAATAATGTGTTCCTGAACAAAGAGGGAGTTGAAATCAAAAGTAACAGTCAGTATCTGGTGTGGCCACCAGCTGCATTAAGTACTTCAGTGCATTTCCTCCTCATGGACTGCACCAGATTTGCCGGATCTTGCTGTGAGATGTTACCTCACTCTTCCGCCAAGGTACCTGCAAGTTCCCAGACATTTCTGGGGGGAATGGCTCCAATCCAACAGGTCCCAGACTTGCTCAATGGGATTGAGATCCGGGCTCTTCACTGGCCATGGTAGAACACTGACATTCCTGTCTTGCAGGAAATCACACACAGAATGAGCTGTATGGCTGGTGGCATTGTCAGGCTGGAGGGTCATGTCAGGATGAGCCTGCAGGAAGGGTTCCACATGAGGGAGGAGGATGTCTTCCCTGTAATGTACAGCGTTGGGATTGCCTGCAATGAAAACAAGCTCAGTCCGATGATGCTGTGACACACCGCCCCAGACCATGATGGACCCTCCACCTCCAAATCGATCCCGCTCCAGATTACAGGCCTCGGTGTAACGCTCATTCTTTCGACGATAAATGTGAATCCAACAACCAACAACCATGTTTTTTTTTTGAGTCAGCATAAGGAGCTCGTCGATTCAGGCATGGCTAGTAATTTTATCGATAGAGCGTTCGCCCTTAGTTTAGGGATCACCATTATTCCTGTAGTTAGACTTTCCCGGCACACGCTCTGGATAGTTGACCATTAGGGTCCGGGCTAATCAGGGAAGCCACCATCTCCTTGACCATGGTGACGCAGGGGGGTCACAAGGATCAGTCTCTTTCTCATTGACTGTCCTGTGTTTCCCGTGGTACTAGGCCTTCCCTGGTTAGCTCTTCATAACCCCACTATTTCCTTGCAACAGAGGGCTCTCACGGGGTGGTCGCGAGAGTGCTCAGGGAGGTGTGTAGGGGTTTCCGTTGGTGCTATCACGGTGGAAAGTCCAGACCAGGTCTCCACCGTGCACATTCCCCCAGAATATGCTGATTTGGCTCTCGCCTTCTCCAAAAAGAAGGCGACTCAATTACCACCCCATCGACGGGGGGATTGTGCGATAAATCTCCTGGTAGACGCTACTCTTCCCAGGAGTGGAGACATATGTCTCTGAATCCCTGTGTCAGGGGTACATTCGGTCCTCCACTTCACCCGCCTCCTCGAGTTTCTTTTTCGTGAAGAAGAAGGAGGGAGGTCTGCGCATTGACTATCGAGGTCTAAATCAAATCACGGTGAGGTACAGTTACCCGCTACCTCTCATCGCCACGGCGATTGAGTCAATGCACGGAGCGCACTTCTTCACTAAACTGGATCTCAGGAGTTCTTACAACCTGGTACGTATCCGGGAGGGAGACAAGTGGAAGACGGCGTTTAGTACCACCTCAGGGCATTATGAGTACCTCGTCATGCTGTACAGGTTGATGCATGCTCCATCAGTCTTCCAATCCTTTGTAGACAAGATTTTCAGGGACCTGCACGAGCAGGGTGTAGTGGTGTATATCGATGACATTCTGATATACTCCTCTACACGTGCCGAGCATGTGTCCTTGGTGCGCAGGGTACTTGGACGACTGTTGGAGCATGACCTGTACGTCAAGGCTGAGAAATGCCTGTTCTTTCAGCAGGCCGTCTCCTTCCTAGGGTATCGCATTTCCACATCAGGGGTGGAGATGGAAAGTGACCGCATTTCAGCCGTGCGTAATTGGCCGACTCCCACCACGGTAAAGGAGGTGCAGCGGTTTTTAGGGTTTGCCAATTACTACCTGAGATTTATCTGGGGTTTTGGGCAGGTGGCTGCTCCTATTACCTCTCTGCTGAAGGGGGTAGACTGTACGTTTGCAGTGGTAGACTGTGGCGGACAGGGCTTTTGGGCACCTAAGGGCTCTGTTTACCTCGGCTCCCGTGCTGGCCCATCCAGATCCCTCTTTGGCGTTCATAGTGGAGCTGGACGCATCCGAGACTGGGATAGGAGCCGTGCTCTCTCAGCGCTCAGGTAAGCCACCGAAGCTCCGCCCCTGTGCTTTCTTCTCGAAGAAACTCAGCCCGACGGAGCGGAACTATGTTTTGGGGGACCTGGCGCTGTTGGCTGTGGGTAAAGCTTTGAAGGCGTGGAGACATTGGCTTGAGGGGGCTAAACACCCTTTCCTCATCTGGACTGACCACCGCAACCTGGAGTACATCTGGGCAGCGAGGAGACTGAATCCTCATCAGGCAAGGTGGGCCATGTTCTTTACCCGTTTTGTGTTTACCCTGTCCTACAGACCAGGTTCCCAGAATACGAAGGCAGACGCACTATCCCGGCTGTATGACACAGAGGAGCGGCCCATGGATCAGACTTCCCTACCCCCGGCCTCCTGCCTGGTAGCGCCGGTCGTGTGGGAGCTGGACCCAGACATTGAGCAGGCTATATACGTATAGAGCCCGCTCCACTTCAGTGTCCCGTCGGGCATCTGTAGGGCCGTAGGGAGACCGGGCTGACCGTCTGCTGTCCGTGACCAGTTGATCTATTGGGCCCACACGTCACCCTCCTCTGGTCATCCGGGGATCGGTCGGACGGTGTGCTGTCTGAGTGGGAAAAACTGGTGGCCTACCTTGGCAAAGGACGTGAGGGTTTACGTTTCCTCCTGCTCGGTGTGCGCCCAGTGTAAGGCTCCTAGACACCTGCCCAGAGGTACCCGGCCTTGGTCACACCTGTCGGTGGATTTTCTGACCGATCTTCCTCCCTCACAGGGAAACACCACGATCCTGGTCGTTGTGGATTGTTTCTCGAAGTCCTATTGTCTCCTCCCTTTGCCCGGTCTCCCTACGGCCCTACAGACTGCGGAGGCCTTATTTACGCACGTCTTCCGGCACTACGGGGTGCCTGAGGATATAGTGTCTGATCGAGGTCCCCAGTTCACTTTGAGAGTCTGGAGGGCGTTCATGGAACGTCTGGGGGTCTCGATCAGCCTCACCTCAGGTTTTCACCCCGAGAGTAGTGGGCAGGTGGAGAGAGTGAACCAGGGTGTGGGCAGGTTTCTGCGGTCTTATTGCCAGGACCGGACGGGGGAGTGGGCGGCGTTCATGACCTGGGCCGAGATGGCGCAGAACTCACTCCGCCACTCCTCCACTAACCTCTCCCCCTTTCCATGCGTATTGGGGTACCAGCCGGTTCTGGCACCGTGGCATCAGAGTCAAACCGAGGCTCCTGCGGTGGACGACTGGTTCAGGCGCGCGGAGGAGACATGGGAAGCCGCCCATGTCCACCTCCAGCGGGCCGCGCCGCGACAAAAAACCAGTGCGGACCGTCACCGCAGTGAGGCCCGGTGCGAACCGGGTCTGGCTCTTGACCCGAAACTTGCCCCTCCGCCTGCCCTACCGGAAGCTTGGCCCGCGGTTTGCAGGGCCATTCAAAGTCCTGAGGAGAGTGAACATGTTACAGGTTACAGCTTCCCCCCGATTACCGTATTAACCCCTCGTTCCATGTGTCTCTCCTCAGGCCAGTGGTGGTTGGTCCGCTCCAGGAGTCTGAGGTAAGGAAGGTTCCTCCGCCCCCTCTGGACATCGAGAGGGTGTCCTGGCGTACTCCGTTCGTTCCATCCTGGATTCGAGGCGTCGGGCGTCGGGATTCGAGGCGTCGGGCCTTCTGTACCTCGTGGAGTGGGAGGGGTACAGTCCGGAGGAGAGGTGGTGGGTTCCGGTGGCGGACGTGTTGGACCCTGAAATGCTACGGGAGTTCCACCGCTTCCGGCCGGATCGCCCTACGCCTCACCCTCCGGGTCTTCCCCGAGGCCGGTGTCATCGCGTGGCTCCAAGGAGGGTACTGTCACGACTTCCGCCAAAGTTGGACCCTCTCCTTGTTCAGACGGCATTCGGCGGTCGACGTCACTGGTCTTCTAGCCATCGCTGCTCCATTTTTCATTGTTCTATTTGTTTTGTCTTGTTCCCCGCACACCTGATTTACATTCCCTAATCACACTGTCTTTGTTTTGGGTTTATTGTATCGCACCAGTCTGTTTTTTTCACCCTGGACATTGCCTGTACCCTATTGGGGAAATTTTGGTGAAACTTATGGTTGTATTCTTGATGGTATTTTGCGTTTGTCACTTTTGCCGGTTGGCTTGAGTTTTAGCTGTTTGCTCTTGGCAAATAAAGTCGCCTGATCACCTATCTCTGCTCTCCTGCACTTGACTCGAATGACCAGCAGCGAAAACCCTGACAGTATCAAATGATCTATCTAAGTGGACAATGCTGTTTGATTTGAGTAGCACATACAACAATGGAATTATGACATTCTTTGACCATATAACCTGCTCTTCATGCATCTGTCATACTGCTGCTTCTTCGTAATGTGTATGGCTGGTGGCCACCCCAAGCCATTCTAAAGGATACAATCTAATATTCCTAAAAGCTGCAATGAATGGAATACCTGCAGGGTTCATAAGACTCGTAGACACAACAAAGTGTGTAGATACAAACACACACTTGAGTGTTAACTGTATTGATCCATACAAACACACACACACATCAGTTGACTGTGATTTTGTGTGTGTTGCATTGGTGGTGGTAGTAGTAGTGAGGTGGTGGTGGTAGAGGACAGTTGGGGATGGTCTGCTGATTCATTTCAAATCCCCCTCCACCCTCTCCAGATATGCCATATGGGCCAGTGTGTCCATTTGAGCGGACGGCTGGCAGCCTGGCCTTCTACCTCCATCCCAAGCAGCCTTGTCAGGGAGGGTGGTGGATGGAGGGGGCTTCTGCCTGCCTGATTCATACAGGGTTACACAGACCCAATCTTAGATTAATACCGTCCCTATGCTGTATATAGTGCTTACATTACATTACTTTTTTAGTCTTTTTTTTTGTCTTTTTTAAATTGAACCTTAAGAACACATTTTTTTTAAAGGACAGCCTACCCTATGGGATTCCCAATCACAGACAGATGTGATACAGCCTGGATTCGAACCAGGGACTGTAGTGATACCTCTTGCACTGAGATGCAGTACCTTAGACCTGCGCCATTCAGGAGCCCTTTACAGTACATTGCAGTACCTTATGTTACTTTACATTATTTTACATTGCTTTACAATGCTTTACAGTACTGTAAATTACTTTACATTTCAATTAGTTGTAACAAATTGGGGTGGGCAGGTTAGGGCAACTCACCCCATCCACTTACCAATATGTACTTACCCACCCGGTTGACTCGAGTCGTGAGTGAGACTTTCGGTGAGAACGAGGGTGTCAAGTGACAGCGCGAGGTCAGGGCGGCTGCACCTTCTGCTGTATAACTCTGTCCTCTATTGTCCCCGCGGTGTTCGGTTGATCTCATTATTTCCTCTGTCTTTTTCTTCCTGAATAATGTAAAGGTATATATATGCATGAGGACAGAGGGAGGAGCTACGTAATGGGCTATCTCTCTCTCTGTCTGGACCATGGATTTTGTAATCCCTACTGTCTGTCTGTCTGGGGGTCCCTCTCCCCCCTACTAATGATATGGATGCCCTCTGCACTTTCTCATACTGATGGGGTACTTGCGGGATTTGGTGTGTGTGTCCACATGCATGTTTAAGGGTAGGGATGTTTGTGTGTGTGTCAAGACTGATGGTGTGTGTGTGTGAGCGTGCGCATGTTGAGGGTGATGTCAGTGCTGGTGTATGTGTGTGTGTGTGTTGAAGGTCGTGGGGGGCTTTACTATAGAGAATGAACACAGCGTCTGCCGCGTGACCTCTCTTACACCGACTGTTTCCTGAGCTCAGCTGATAAGCGTGCCGCCGTGTGGCCCCAACAAGCAAAGGGAAAAGAAAGAGTTGGAGGAAGACCAGTAAAAGACAAGTGGACAGCAGGCTCAGGGTCACTGAATGACGACCACATTAACTATTACAATGGCCTCCCAAATCCCCTAAACCATGGCCTTGGCCCTAACCCCACCTGGCCCAGAATCGGCCCTGGGTCGGCCCGGGTTAAGAGTCACCAGGCCAGGGCCGGCCAGTCAGTCAGCTGTCAGTAGGAGCAGGAAGTGTGGCAGGGTGAACAGTTATTTTTCAGGGTGTGTGATCTGCCAGGTCACCCACAGCTCAGTGGCAGGCTGCAGCAGACCTGCTGGTGTGTGATTAAGGGAACGGTGACAAAGATGCAGAGGCCAGCTGTCACACACAGGGCAATAATGACGGGCAAATCCCGGCCGTCTGACTCTGCTCTCTTAGCTTCACTCTTGGACTCTAACCAGCTTTTGTTAACGTGTCACAAACGTGTTTTACTAGGGGTTTTAGGTACTGTTTAGTTACTCTACTGAAACTTGTTTTACTAGGGGTTTTAGGTGCTGTTTAGTTACACTACTGAAACTTGTTTTACTAGGGGTTTTAGGTACTGTTTAGTTACTCTACTGAAACTTGTTTTACTAGGGGTTTTAGGTGCTGTTTAGTTACACTACTGAAACTTGTTTTACTAGGGGTTTTAGGTACTGTTTAGTTACTCTACTGAAACTTGTTTTACTAGGGGTTTTAGGTGCTGTTTAGTTAGACTACTGAAACTTGTTTTACTAGGGGTTTTACGTACTGTTTGGGAGAATATGATTTGGGAGAATATAATTAAACTCTTTAAACTGCTTGTTTATATTCAGAGTGGCTAGACAGTGTCTACAACAAGCAGTGTGCTCTTGTGCTCGGAAGTTGAACTTGTAAACAATATATCATCCCTTCATTCAACCAATTGATTACTATTTTCAGTGGTGTAAAGTACTTAGGTAAATATATTTTAAAGTACTACTTAAATACTTTTTTGGGGGTATCTGTATTTTACTTTTAGTAAAATACTAAAAGTATTTGGTTTTAAATATACTTAAGTAAAAGTTAAATAAAGTTAAATATACAAAAGTAAAAGTTTAAATCATTTCCTTATAATAGGCCAACAGGATGGCATGATTTTTTTGTTTTTTAAATTGACGGATAGCCAGGGGCACACTACAACACTCAGACAATTTAAAAACGAAGCATTTGTGTTTAGAATTTTACTGGGTGATTTTCACTTTTATTGAGTCATTTTCTATTAAGGTATCTTTACATTTACTCAAGTATGACAATTGGGTATTTTTTCCAAAACTGAATATTTTTGTGTTATGATACTCTGCTTTCACATGGTTTGGTGACATGTAATTCCGACATGGTGTGATAGTTTGAACTATCAAACCCAATTTTGAACTTCATCCATCATAGTTTTTCTTAATCTGTTCCCTAGTCATCTCTTCATCTGTTTCCTAGTCATCTCTTCATCTGTTTCCTAGTCATCTCTTCATCTGTTTCCTAGTCATCTCTTAATCTGTTTCCTAGTCATCTCTTCATCTGTTTCCTAGTCATCTCTTCATCTGTTTCCTAGTCATCTCTTCATCTGTTTCCTAGTCATCTCTTCCTCTGTTTCCTCTCCCTCTCTATAGGCTATGTGCTGTTGATGGAGATAATGAAGATAGATCTGGAGATTGAGGGGATGCTTGTTCCCTTCTAGAAGATTTAAAGATAAGCATATACATGCAGTTGTGACAACCTCTCTTTCTCTCTTCCTCTCTCTCCCTCTCTTTCTCCATCTCTTTCTCAAAACAATTCAATAAACTTTATTGACATGGAAAGTTAAATCACTTACATTGTCCAAGTAAACATTCTGTATAATAAATATGGTTGAATAAGACCATAATATCTCCCGCCCCCTCTTTCTCTCCTGCTCCAAACACACTCTCTAAGAGATCAGTTATATGTAGTAGAAAGAACAGATCCAAAGATGACATCCTCTCTCTCCCTCTCTCCCCCTCTCTCCTTATTATCTCTCCCTCTCTCCCCCTCTCTCCTTATACAAGCCATACTCTGATAGGTGAAGGATCCTGTGGGGTTGATGGACTGCAGCCTGCAGTAGGTTCCCGGTTAGGGTTGATGGACTGCAGCCTGCAGTAGGTCCCCGGTTAGGGTTGATGGACTGCAGCCTGCAGTAGGTTCCCGGTTAGGGTTGATGGACTGCAGCCTGCAGTAGGTTCCCGGTTAGGGTTGATGGACTGCAGCCTGCAGTAGGTCCCCAGTTAGGGTTGATGGACTGCAGCCTGCAGGAGGTTACCGGTTAGGGTTGATGGACTGCAGCCTGCAGTAGGTTCCCGGTTAGGGTTGATGGACTGCAGCCTGCAGTAGGTCCCCGGTTAGGGTTGATGGACTGCAGCCTGCAGGAGGTTAACGGTTAGGGTTGATGGACTGCAGCCTACAGTAGTAGGTCCCCGGTTAGGGTTGATGGACTGCAGCCTGCAGTAGGTCCCCGGTTGGGGTTGATGGGCTACAGCCTGCAGTTGTCACACCCTGATCTGTTTCACCTGTCCTTGTGATTGTCTCCACCCCCTCCAGGTGTCGTTTGTTTTCCCCAGTGTATTTATCCCTGTGTTTCCTGTCTCTCTGTGTCAGTTCGTCTTGTATGTCCAAGTCAACCAGCGCTTTTTACTGTTCTCTTGCTTTTGCTATTTCTCCTTTTTCTAGTCGTCCTGCTTTTGACCCTTGCCTGTTTCTGCACTCTGTACCCGCCTGCCTGACCTTTCTGCCTGCCTTGACCTTGAGCCTGCCTGCCATCTCCTGGACTCTGATCTGGTTTTGACCTTTTGCCTGTCCATGACCATTATCTTGCCTATTCCTTTTTGGATTATTAAACATCTAAGACTCCAACCATCTGCCTCCTGTGTCTGCATCTGGGTCTCGCCTTGGGTTATGATAGCAGTCGGGCCCTGGGTGGGGTTGATGGGCTACAGCCTGCAGTCGGGCCCTGGGTGGGGTTGATGGGCTACAGCCTGCAGTAGGTCCCTGGTTAGGGTTGATGGGCTACAGCCTGCAGTCGGGCCCTGGGTGGGGTTGATGGGCTACAGCCTGCAGTAGGTCCCTGGTTGGGGTTGATGGGCTACAGCCTGCAGTAGGTCCCTGGTTGGGATAGATGGACTGCAGCCTGCAGTAGGTCCCTGGTTGGGATTGATGGGGTACAGCCTGCAGTAGGTCCCCGGTGGGGACCACAAACAGTAGGTAATGGCCCGGCCACGGTGGGTGTTAATTTGTTATTGTAACTCAGCAGCTGTGCGGCATGCTCCGAGAGCAGGTGGCAGCCTCCGCAGGGGTGGTGGATGGGGGAGGAGAAGAGGGGGAGGGAGACAGGAGCATGTGGCATGTGTGTGTGTGTGTGTGTGTGTGGGGGGGGGGGGGGGGTAGCTCTCAGCAAGCAAATTATATATCCTGTTTCCATGAGAAACAACATATGAGGGCCTGGATGGGTTCCAATACTAATCATTCCTTGCCTTCAATAGGTTGTTGTGTTGCAGAGGCAAGAAAGCAACAACACTGTATAGATGGCACAAGGATGAATCAAATACATAGGTGTGGATGTGCTCTAGACCTACCTCTCTCTCTCTCAAATATAAATTATTATTATATTATCAAATAGAACATTCTTGATTAGCATCTATACCAAAAAATTAGAACATTGAATCAATCTAAACATTACCTGAATATTCTCAACTAAGACAAAATGTTCAGAAGAAATTACTGTCTGCTCCTTCTTGTGACTTCCGTAGGATATGGCCAAATGCATTGCAGACTAGTGGTAGCCCAAAACATAATATGTATCTTGATTTAAAATAAATTTTGTCAACACACCGTTGACATGCAAACAAGTAGTGGTCTGTTGGGCGGAAGGCAGCGTAGAGGTTAGGAGAGTTGTAACCGAAAGGTCGCTGGTTAAAACCCAGAGCAGACTAATAATTATTATTGTCGTATTTCCCATAATCTAATTTAGCGTCCGTAAAATATATTTCCCTGCTGTTAACGACGGTGTAACAACGCAGCAGAGTTTTGGCTTTTTCTCGAAAGGATTACAATTTGGCCCGCCCACTCAAATATTCAGAGCAATGTTGCTACAGTAGCAGCCTATGCCCCTGATACCTGATGCTGCAGTGTTACGGATCACTGTGTCTATTATCTTGATAGAAAAACAAGTCAGTGGCTGATATCAGTTGACTCTATAAGCGTAATATTTTGGTTATAGTAGGCTGTATCTTGAAACGTGCACCCTGCCATTCAAAGTGCGAAGAGCATGGTCGGGATCACGGGCGCTTTGCAATGTAAGTAACTAACCTATCTATGTTTTAGTGTTGTAAAATACATGTTAAACGTTTTTTGTGACCATTTCGAGAATTATTATTATTTTGACATTATCCTATGGCTATTTGTTTGGATGAGATGCGCTGCTATAAATAAAAGGGACAGCGTCAAATAGCTACTGGTCGCGCGCGCTCAGGAAAGGACTTAAAAATGCGGAAACTGTTTGCATGGAAGGCTAGTCGATTTTCCCCATAATATATCCACAACAGTAGACGTGTCTTTTGTCCTGGGTATTTCGTTGCCTAGTGTAATGTTATGACGTTTAGTAGGCAGACATTTTTTATTTGACCTCAATAATTTGACAGAGTGCAAACATTCAATGGGACATTCACACATAGCCCAAGCAGGCCTACATCAAGAAAATATAATTATGTTCACAGTCAATTAAAATGTGTCTCATTATAAATACTATTTTTTTTGCATTACCTTTGTTAACGTTAGATTATTATATGAGTAACCTAACTGTAGGCTATAATAACATGCATGTAATGATGTTGTGAGCTTTGCCCTAGTATAGCTAGTAATATCCTGATATTATGCTGCGAAGGCCGTCACTCTAAATGTGCCTTTTCAGTGGATGATTTGGAATTAGTCCACCAGGCAAAGTTTTGCACCATCTGGAGCTTTACAGCTTTTCAAGACAATAACACCAGGCGGTCTAAAGACTGCCAATAGAGAACTCCCACTTGTCTACTTAGCCTGTGGGACAAAGGCACAGTCATGCAATGCAAGTGGGGTCGCCAGACCTAGCCACAGCCTCAAGGCACAACTGTATTTGTGTGTTTGACCCGGGAGAAATAATTCGTCTCCCTTTTGTCCCAATGTCGGAATAACAAACGATGGCTCGACATAGACAGTAGTCCTAATGAGGAAACATAGTTTGTTACAGTAACCAGCAGAGAGCAGCAGAGCTCCTCTGGCATCCATGATGGAACTGTAATCGTGATTGATCTTCCGTTTTATGGTTCTTAATGTTTTTGGATTTTGGTCCAAAATGTTGACCTGAACGAATACATGTTGAAATACAGCTAGTTTGAATGTTGTTGTTTTTTCAATGGTATAACTTGAATAGTTTTACAGTATGGAGAAGGGAGTGTGGCGCATCGGTTGTCTTGCTAGGAGATAGTGTGCAAGGAGATAGTTGTGCGATGACAGACGTGCCAAAGAGAACACAACATCGCTC
Organism: Oncorhynchus clarkii lewisi; assembly: GCF_045791955.1. Classification (NCBI taxonomy): domain Eukaryota; kingdom Metazoa; phylum Chordata; class Actinopteri; order Salmoniformes; family Salmonidae; genus Oncorhynchus; species Oncorhynchus clarkii. The sequence continues at coordinate 75,212,687 of NC_092153.1, forward strand.
ACGCTCACTGTTTTGTCCCTTGATTCAATTAAATCCACTTGAAAACATGTAGTTGGACACAACTACAAATTTCCCCATTTCCATATTTGTTTCTCTATTTTTTTTGGTGATTCCATTCCCCTGACTTTTTAAAGGGAAATAAATAAATTACAAAAGGGTCCTGCAGGTTTGCATTAGGCTCCTAATTGGTTTTGGCTTGAGTGGCTCCTCCGGGTTGCCAGATCTGGCGCCTTTATGTTGTGTTGTCATGTGGGAGAATTTCCCTGGCACTGTGGAGAGAGAGGTGCCTGTAGCTGGGAGTGAGTCAGCCCAGCATCCTCATCCCCTCTCATCGCCTCTCATGTACGGCTCTCTCTGGTCTCTGAGTGGGTCTTTTCCACCAGTAACACCTGTTAATGCTTTACTGGGCCCCATGGCGCTGCTCTCATCCAGCTCCGTAGTCAGGCCCATCAGATTGGAGGTTTGCTCTAAGCCTGGCCCCCATTAATAACTATCAGAGGATGAATCTGAGTTGGATTCAGAAACGCAGATGATTTGAGTGAAGTGGAGCAGTGTGGAATTGAATTGTTTTTTTTTTTTGAGGTGAACTAAGTTTGACTCATCACTGATTGGTGATTACATTTTGTGTGCACAGGCAGATCATACATAGTCATTTATAAAGTGTGGTTATGAATGGAAACAACTTGAGCAGACTTTCATGCTTGGTGTGGAGTTAGATCGGGGTGCCTCGCTTTTCCGTGACCTCATCAATTAGAGCCACAATAAAAACAATCGCAAAAATATTCTGTTCCCAAGTCTTCTATTCATTAATGAGGGTCATAAACGACTAAAATACCAACTCCAAAAGTCTAAATGAAAACCGACCTTTTACTCTAATAAATCAGTCTATTCCCTTTGGTGAGAGGAAATCACAAACATCCATCTCTCCTATCCATTTAGAAGTCTACCCTAAATCTCCTCCACAAGGGTTAACACAAGTCAGAACCCAGCAACCCAGAGTTTGTGTGTTAGAATCTCTTCATGGATAACTTTAGCATTTTCGCTACTTTGCAACTACTTAGCATGTTATTTAACCCTTCCCCTAATCTTAACCCTTTAACCTAACTCCTAAACCTTTTAACTACTTAGCTAGCATGTTAACTAGTCCTAACCTTAACCCGTAACCTAACACTAACCATAACTCCTAGCCTCGCTAAAGTTAGCCACCTAGCTAGCCTATCTAACGTTAACCACAACAAATTGGAGTTTGTGTAATGTACACGAATGCATTATGAAGGAAGAAAATGGTGTAATGAAAATGGTGTAATACAAACAAAAAGTGAACTTTTTCGTGTGCCTGTCACAAATTTTGAATAAGCAATTTGTGTCTATTTCACAATAAGCTGTGATAGTGTGTTGTGAGCCACTGACTCAATAAATCTCCCTTGACAGGCCCTGTCATGTAGGAGTGTTTTTGTGAGCTAGTCGCGGTCCGTCCTTATTTCACATACCCCTATTATTTCAGCCTGTGAGGCAACCTGAAACGAAGGAGAGAGAGGGAGAGAGACAGATAAGTGACAGAGAGAGACGGAGGGAGGAAGAAAAAAGGGAGAGGAACTGATTAACTGTCAGGAGAATGTGAGGCTAATTGACGCCAGGTTCGCACAGCTGTTTCTTGTTGCTGCGCACTGCACGGACCGGGTGGGAGGATTGGATCCAGATGTGGGCCCTGCTCTTCGGATCGCCCGCCAATAACAATCCTCTGGAATGCCAGTCTACAGGAGACAAAACCTATTAGTGGGCCTGGGGCGTGCTCCGCTCCGTTCCTCTCTCCATCTCAACCCCTTTTTTTGTGGACGGTCAAGACTATCACTTCTTAGAGGCTCTTTGTTATGCTGTTGAGTTGACTACAGGGCTCAGTATGCAGAGCTGTCATTTTGTTTGACTAACTAGCCTCATAATGTTGGTACTGTGTCATTGTATCTGCATTACACGTTGATATCATATGACACATTTAAGGCTTGAAACCAGCTATGGGGTTCAAAATGTGTTTAGCATATTTCAGAGGGCTTTTGAAAGTCCCCCAAAATGGATTAATACCTTTGTGTCCTGCTGTGAAAAGTGTTTCTTTCAAAACCGTCATTGAAAATGCATGTATCCTTTCTACCCCTCTGTGTTGGCGGGCATTCGACTGGTGGGACGTGGGGGCCTTATTGTCTGCGGGAATTTATTAAGTCTCCTACTTTAAGCAGAGGACATTGACAGAGAACAAAAGTACTAATCACCCAGTAGTAAATTAGAGCGGTCACAGTGGAAAAGACAAGTGAAAGGACCGTATCACCACATTATGCTTTTTTAATACCCGTTCTTCCCTCCTCCAGTCCAGACAAAGCCTCGTTAGGATTGGTTCCCCCTATTCTCCACAGCTTTCGGGATATTCTACCCCTCTCACCCTCTTTCTTTCGCACTCTCTCTCCTGGTCAATGGGGATGGGAGTCCAGCTGCAGTGGGCTTGTCAGCACCCAGAGGAGAGTTCAAATCTATGCCTGTATGAGTTTCCCATTGAAGACTGATAGCACAATATGGACTGGCTTTCAAATTTTGGGAGCCCCCCCAAAAAAAGACTTCTCAGAATTTCCCTCCAAACCTTTCAAGAGTTAGGACATCTTTCAAATGCAAACCTTCTCTCGCAAGGCATTCTTTACATTGTCATAACTGTTTACATTCTTTACACTGTCATAACTGTTTACATTCTTTACACTGTCATAACTGTTTACATTCTTTACATTGTCATAACTGTTTACATTCTTTACACTGTCATAACTGTTTACATTCTTTACACTGTCATAACTGTTTACATTCTTTACACTGTCATAACTGTTTACATTCTTTACACTGTCATAACTGTTTACATTCTTTACACTGTCATAACTGTTTACATTCTTTACACTGTCATAACTGTTTACATTCTTTACATTGTCATAACTGTTTACATTCTTTACATTGTCATAACTGTTTACATTCTTTACACTGTCATAACTGTTTACATTCTTTACACTGTCATAACTGTTTACATTCTTTACACTGTCATAACTGTTTACATTCTTTACACTGTCATAACTGTTTACATTCTTTACATTGTCATAACTGTTTACATTCTTTACATTGTCATAACTGTTTACATTCTTTACATTGTCATAACTGTTAACATTCTTTACACTGTCATAACTGTTTACATCCTTTACACTGTCATAACTGTTTACATTCTTTACATTGTCATAACTGTTTACATTATTTACACTGTCATAACTGTTTACATTCTTTACACTGTCATAACTGTTTACATTCTTTACACTGTCATAACTGTTTACATTCTTTACATTGTCATAACTGTTTACATTCTTTACATTGTCATAACTGTTTACATTCTTTACATTGTCATAACTGTTTACATTCTTTACATTGTCATAACTGTTTACATTCTTTACACTGTCATAACTGTTTACATTCTTTACACTGTCATAACTGTTTACATTCTTTACACTGACATGACATAACCGTGACGTGACACATCATCGGCTGTTTAAAATAATGTGTAAAACTGTCCCAAGTCTGTCTCGTATGCTTTAGCGCACGTGTCAAACTCAACCCATTGAGGGGCGGGTGTCTGCTGGTTTTCGCTCGTCCCTTGTACTTAATTTATTAATTAAGGTCTCTAATTAGTAAGGAGCTCCCCTCACCTGATTGTCTAGGTCTTAATTGATAGGAAAAACCAACAGACACTAGGTCCTCCATGGAAGGAGTTTGACACTCCTGCTTTAGCGATAACATTTTTTCTGGCTAACCAGCGGACCTAAATCACAGATGATGGACGGTTCAGACAAAGTCTTCCCATGTGTCTGTTGTACGAGCGCTTTATGCCTCCTGATGCTACCTCATCAAACTGCACCCCATTTATCACAGCTATGTTTCCAGTCCTGCTGAGCTTCAGCGTCACCCATGGAAGGGGGTCTGTTCAGGATCTGTAGTCATAAAGTGCTGATCTTGGATCAGTTTTGCCTTTTAAAATCATCGGCTGAGTACACTTATTAGCGTCAGGGGGAACCTGATCCTAGATCAGCACTTCCACTCTGAGATGCTTTATGAAAAGGGGCCCAGTTGTAGTGAAATTAAATCCTGTTGTCATTCCGTTATTCCCCTATCTCCAACTTTCCAGACACTATTCAACGATGCTTGCTCTTTTTTGTTGGAATGTGATCTTATCAGCAGACCTGTACCATGATGTTCATGTGTCTTTCCTTTGGTGGTATCTTTTGCTTGTTGGCTTTGTGTCTTGTGACATCAGAGGATCAGTGGTGTTATTATGCCCTTAGTTTGAAATAACCATCAAGGAGAGGGCCAACCCTAACGCCATTATGCCCTTAGTTTGAAATAACCATCAAGGAGAGGGCCAACCCTAACACTATTATGCCCTCAGTTTGCCTCTTGTGCCCACAAAGCCGAGGCAGGTGGTCTCATCATCCTTAGTGTGTGGGGATGTTTTGTGAAGAGACATCTTTGTTTTGTTTAATTCGCTTTGTTGGTTTTTGTCATTGTTGTTTTGTTTAGAGAGAGAGAGAGAGAGAGAGAGAGAGACTTGTATCAGTTTTAGACAACAACAACAAAGAGAAACACACAACTTGTCTGTTTGTTTGGTTAGTGTGAGAGTCTCTCACACACACACACACACACACACACACACACACACACACACACACACAGAAACACACCTTCCGGGGGAGCGCACTTCTGACAAGTCTAAACATCCCTGCGGCTGAACCCTGAGTAAGGCAAAGGCATGCCCATGTGTGTCTGCCTGGATTCCTCAGAGTTCTTCTCTAGCTGAGCTTGTAAAACCTTCTTCGCACTGGCAAGTGATTCAAATCACATTTTTTGCATATCCGATTCGAATTTGATCTTTTTCCTGCAGTCTGAACAGCCAAAAAGCACATGGAATCGGATATATTATGCCACATCACGCCACATGATTCCTCAAATCAAATTCTATTTGTCACAAGCATTGAATACAGGTGTATACTTTACCGTGAAACTCTTACTTACGAGTCCTTTGTGGGAGGTTTTAAATCAGATAATAATCTGATTCCTCGCCATGTGTCTGAACGGTCAAATCGTATTTATTTAGTTTGTAGACTGTTATTTGGCATATCTTGTTACTTGTCAAACTGTCAACAGAGTAGTAAGAACATGTTTAGCTAATTAGCTTGATAATTGTTAACAAACAAATGAGTGAATGTGCTAGAAATCTGAACAGCTACCTAGCTAGCTAGTTGCCTGCCTTGGCCAAAATGACTTGTTTTGAAAGTTGAATCATTTTATCCTTTGAGGCTTTAAAAGTTTTCCTACACTATGATTTTGAACAGAAACTGGGAGACATCCATGACAGGCGTTGTTAGCATGCTACGTAACTTCTGAGTGATAGGAAGCAGGAGCACTACCACCAATCAGCCTACACCACTGCACACACCCGTTGTTACTATGACAACTAGCATAGCCATGTCAGCAAATTACTGCTGTCTGAACACACACATCCGATTCGGTCACTTGTAACTTGCTGTTTGGACAGTCAGTATTCCAAAACGGATTTGAAAAACAAAAGGGATTTGAGCATTACGGCCTGCAGTGTGAACAAGGCTTAATTGAGTGCTTCACAAATCCCCCAGCAGGCTCTGTCTCTGCCTGGTCAGGTGTTCCCAACACTGCTCTCCAGATGAGCCACCTGCAAAACACAGGTGTGGCCGTCGCTAGACAATAGCACAACACAGCTGCTCTTGCCCGGAGGATAACGAGAAGGTTATAATAGGATCAACTGCAGGTAGAGGAAGGAACACACACGCACGGTCACAGTAACCGTACACCCTGATGAGATGAGGTCTCTGGCTGGCCATGTCAAAGTGCGTCTTTGAGTTGAAACGACGAGGGCCACCGTGTTGATGTATGTTGCACGCTTCCTCAACTTGAGACACATGTGGCTTTGTGTTATGTGACAAAACACCACGTTTTAGAGTGGCCTTTTAGTGTCCCCAGCACAAGGTGTGTCTGTGTAATGATCCTGCTTTTTAATCAGCTTCTTGATATGCAAGTCCTGTCAGGTGGATAGATATTCTTGACAAAGGATACATTGCTTACTTACAGAGATGTAAACAAATAAACGTGTGCACAAAATGTAAAAGAAATAGGTTTTTGTGCATATGGAAAATTTCAAGGATCTTTTATTCCAGCCCATGAAACACTGGACCAACACTTTACATGTTCTGTTTATATTTTTGTTCAATGTACATTAATGCGCTATGCTTATGTTAATCATGGACTTCAAATGGATTACAGTATATATTGCATGTTTCGGCTATAAGAAGATAAGAATGCCGTATGCATATTGCATATGGTATATGTTACTATGCTATACTATATTTGAAAAAAGGCTTCAGGCCTGCGTACTGTAGGTATGAAAACAACAGTAGGGCCATAGAAAGACGACTGTCGGTCTGGCATGTTTGTGCTTCTAATCAGTAGTTTAGAACTCATGTTTGCTGAACATTTTCTACGGTTGGCAGAGGAGGACAAACTTCAGTCAAGCTCTTACTGCATGGTGCATTTAGAGATTATAATACTGTAAGTGGCAGCATGTAAGGCTTTAACTATATATGTCATGGATAGCTCAGTAGGTTTATCTGGTGCTCGGCTTAAATGGAGAGAGAAGGAGAAGGTGGTTATTGAATATCATTTAACAGAGTTATTGGAGAAAAGGTTTGGAGTCGGTCTGTGCACTTGGCCTTCCTCTGTGGAAACTTCAGGAAGATGCAGCCAAGTGAGCGTGTGACCCACCTCTCGTAAATTCTATGCGCGTGCACACGCACACATATACACACACACACATGCGCTCTCTTTCATACACATACACACACATACACATCAACACACACATACACAAATGCACTCTCTCTCTCTTTCTCTTTCACCATCACACACACATCAACATACACACACATCAACACATACATACACAATGCACACACAGTCCTCCCCTTCTCCAACCCAAAGTGTAACAAGAGATCTGACGTTTTTCCATGGGTGAGTAGGCGGGTCAGGCCTTACTTAAACTAATCGCTCCCAGCAGTGTTGAACAGCCAGACACTCTGGAGCCGTGGGCTGAGGTTTTGGAATGCCACTGCCGGCTCAATGCATGCCTTTCATCGAGAGTGAGGGAGAGAGAGAGGGAATGAGAAGGGGGGAGAGAGAGCGAGAGAGGGAATGAGAAGGGGGGGAGAGAGAGAGGAAATGAGAAGGGGGGAAGAGAGAGGGAATGAGAAGGGGGGAGAGAGAGAGAGAGCGAATGAGAAGGGGGGAGAGAGAGAGAGGGAATGAGAAGGGGGGGAGAGAGAGAGCGAATGAGAAGGGGGGGAGAGGGAATGAGAAGGGGGGAGAGGGAATGAGAAGGGGGGAGGGAGAAAGAGGGAATGAGAAGGGGGAGAGAGAGAGAAAGGGAATGAGATGGGGGAGAGAGAGAGAGAGGGAATGAGAAGGGGAGGTGAGAGAGGGAGTGAGAAGGGGGGAGAGAGAGAGAGAAGGAATGAGAAGGGGGGAGGGAGAGGGAATGAGAAGGGGGGAGAGAGAGAGAGAGGGAATGAGAAGGGGGGAGAGAGAGAGGGGGAATGAGAAGGGGGAGAGAGAGAGAAAGAGAGAGAGAGAGAGGGAATGAGAAGGGGGGGAGAGGGAATGAGAAGGGGGTGAGGGAGAGAGAGAGGGAATAAGAAGGGGGTGAGGAAGAGAGAGAGGGAATGAGAAGGGGGGATGAGGGAGAGAGAGAGGGAATGAGAAGGGGGGAGAGAGAGAGAGGGAATGAGAAGGGGGGAGAGAGAGAGAGGGAATGAGAAGGGGGGGAGGGAGAGAGAAGGAATGAAATAGGGGGAGAGAGAGAGAGAGCGAATGAGAAGGGGGAGAGAGGGAATGAGAAGGGGGGAGAGAGAGAGAGGGAATGAGAAGGGGGGAGAGAGAGAGGGAATGAGAAGGGGGGAGAGAGAGAGAGGGAATGAGAAGGGGGAGAGAGAGAGAGGGAATGAGAAGGGAGGAGAGAGAGGGAATGAGAAGGGGGGAGAGAGAGAGAGGGAATGAGAAGGGGGGGGAGAAAGAGAGAGAGGGAACGAGAAGGGGGGAGAGAGAGAGGGAGTGAGAAGGGGGGAGAGGGAATGAGAAGGTGGGGTGAGGGAGAGAGAGAGGGAATGAGAAGGGGGGGTGAGAAGGGGGGAGAGAGAGAAGGAATGAGAAGGGGGAATGGAGAGAGAATGAGAAGGGGGGAGAGAGAGAGAATGAGAAGGGGGGAGAGGGAATGAGAAGGGGGGGTGAGGGAGAGAGAGAGGGAATAAGAAGGGGGGTGGGGGAGAGAGAGAGGGAATGAGAAGGGGGGATGAGGGAGAGAGAGAGGGAATGAGAAGGGGGGGAGAGAGAGAGGGGGAATGAGAAGGGGGAGAGAGAAAGAGGGAATGAGAAGGGGGGAGGGAGAGAGAGAGGGAATAAGAAGGGGGATGAGGGAGAGAGAGAGGGAATGAGAAGGGGGGATGAGGGAGAGAGAGAGGGAATAAGAAGGGGGGTGAGGGAGAGAGGGGGAATGAGAAGGGGGGGAGAGAGGGAATGAGAAGGGGGAGAGGGAATGAGAAGGTGGGGTGAGGGAGAGAGAGAGGGAATGAGAAGGGGGGGTGAGAAGGGGGGAGAGAGAGAGAGAATGAGAAGGGGGGAGAGGGAATGAGAAGGGGGGGTGAGGGAGAGAGAGAGGGAATAAGAAGGGGGTGGGGGAGAGAGAGAGGGAATGAGAAGGGGGAGAGAGAGAGAGGGAATGAGAAGGGGGGAGGGAGAGAGAGAGGGAATAAGAAGGGGGATGAGGGAGAGAGAGAGGGAATGAGAAGGGGGGATGAGGGAGAGAGAGAGGGAATAAGAAGGGGGGGTGAGGGAGAGAGGGGAATGAGGGAGAGAGAGAGAGGGAATAAGAAGGGGGGATGAGGGAGAGAGAGGGAATGAGAAGGGGGGCGAGGGAGAGAGAGGGAATGAGAAGAGGGGGGGAGAGAGGAAATGAGAAGGGGGGTGAGGGAGAGAGAGAGGGATTGAGAAGGGGGGATGTGGGAGAGAGAGGGAATAAGAAGGGGGATGAGGGAGAGAGAGGGAATGAGAAGGGGGGATGAGGGAGAGAGAGGGAATGAGGGAGAGAGAGGGAATGAGAAGGGGGGATGAGGGAGAGAGAGGGAATAAGAAGGGGGGATGAGGGAGAGAGAGAAGGAATGAGACCGGGGGGATGAGGGAGAGAGAGGGAATAAGAAGGGGGGCGAGGGAGAGAGAGAGAGGGAATGAGAAGGGGGGGAGAGGGAGAGAGAGAGGGAATGAGAATGGGGGATGAGGGAAAGAGAAGGGGGGGATGAGGGAGAGAGAGGGGATGAGGGAGAGAGAAAAAAATAGGGGACCCATTTCGGTGATATAGGAAAAGTAGGAAGTAGGGTAGAGGAGTAGCTTGTCGGGGGGGGGGGGGGGGGGGGGGGGGGGGGGGGGGGCGTTTTCGCTCGAAATGTCTCCCTCCACTGCAACATTTGTTTTTATTATCCCCGTGATGAGCTACAAACAAGCCTTTGAGTGAATGAGTTGAATTGCTTTGAATTGAGTCTTCTTGGGGACGAGGCCTAGAGAGAACACCCCCACCCCAACCGCCCTCCCCATCCATAGGACTTCACATGGCCTGTTCTGATTTGATATCATTATTGTGCCAAGCATACAGTGAAGGAAATAGTCCCTCACTTTAGCGTGTGACCAGACCACTGCCAAGCATCATATTTATTTTACATTTTTTTCCTTCACCCTAAATGATCCTAGCAGACATGGAGAAAATCATTATGTCTCCTGTCAGGTTGTCCCCACACCAGATGTAATGGAAAAGAGGGCATTAAAAGATCAGACGGGACTCCTGCGGTTTCCTCCTCCGATAAACTAAAGCAGAAGTCGGCAAAGAAAAGCGAAAGAGAAGGGGAGAGTTAAAAAGAGACAATGGTTAAGGTGTGAAGTCATCTCTTCGTCTGTCTCTCTACCTCTGTCTATTATTAGCACAGGACAATGGACAGAAAAATAAGCACATTTCCCCCCCCCAAAAAGGCCAGTTCCTCCAGAATGCACACAGAGTCCATTGAGTTCTTTGCAGTAGTGTGGAGGTAGAGAGGAGCTGGAGCAGAGGAGAGCAAAGATGTGTTCCCTTCATAGTGCACTATTTTTGAGAGAAAGAGGGAGACACACACACACACACAACGATTAAGGTGCATTGTGCCTTCATTGATTCCAAGGGAACCCCTGTGGCCTGAGATATGGTGGGTGGGAGGCAAGCCAAGGAGTGATCTGTTTTGGCTGGTTCTCAAGCCTGTGAATGTTCAAAGACATGCTTGGCCTTCAAGAGACAATAAAACACACACACACACACACACTCTCTTGCGTCTACTTGAACCAAGGTGGGGGGGATCGGTGCTTTACGGCTGGAGAAAAAATTCACTTACCAGCATCTGTGTTTTTTGTTTACTTCCTGCATGGAGCCCTATTCTCATGTTGTTAGCAAAATAGCATGTTGGCTAGCGTCAGCATATTTGCGCAGCATTAGCAGTCATTATTGCAAATGAAGGTAATGAATGTTTTCAGTTATTTTAAATGTATTTACTAACGTAAGACTCAAGCTGCCTCAAAGGCTTTTTCTCATTTGGTAAAAATGTTGTCCTCCTCCTTGACCCGGAAACCAATAAGTAGTAGAGTGGTCGAGGAGGATTTAAATTTGTTAGTAGGCAAATAGAAGACGGTCCTCCCCTCCCCAATAGCCTCCTTTTGGTGAGGAAGTACAAGTGTATGCTACTTGAGTACTTCAAGGAAGAGTTTTGAAATCGGTAGGGCTGACCCCATTTAGTCGACTGGTCGATAGGCTGTTGGTCGACTGAGATGTTTATAGTCGAGCAATGCCAAATATATATTAAAAAATGTATGGCACACAAGACACCTGTCTGATTCACGCCTGTCTCAGTGGACTAATCCATTGTGGAGGCTGCGGGGGTGGCACACCAGTATCACCAGTAGTACATTTACAGTTCATTCCCATGATTTCTCATCTACAAATGTTTGTTTGGTTACGGTATTTTCTGTTAATGTATTCAATATATTATTACAGTCTTACCATTGTCATTGTAGGAGTGGGCACGATGTTTGCAGAGCGCACAACCTAGGCTAAAATACATATTTACGAATAGACAACTCTCGGTCGACAAATCTTTTTTTTAGTCAGGGACGGCTCTGCCACACACAAAGCATGCAAACATTTAAAAAACGACATGCTTTTTACTATATAATGCCTTGCATAACTAGCTAAATTAGTTTCTATCACTTTGTACACTTATTTTGGGAGTCCACCCTGTAAACGTAATTTGCATAATTGGAGGAGAGTCTCATTTCATACGAGCACATTTTCAGCCACTTTCCCTCTCCTTGCCGGCTCTCCTCGATTACCAGAGAGGGCACTGGAGTTGAGCAAATCCAATTGACCAAAGGCTGTAGTTTTCTGTCTGTTTCTTTACTTCCTGAGTAGGCTTCCATGTTTGTCTGTCATTAGCTTGTTTGCTAAGTATGATCAGTCATTTTGCCATTATCACCAGTGAAATTCGCAGTAAATGCTGCTCCATGCTTGCTTCGCAAACATTCGTCACCTAAAACTTTCTCAAATGGCTTCGTATGCTAATGTGGCCCAACATTTGACCTAAGCCGTCAGAGATGTAAGCCAAACGTAGCGCTAAGGCTAATACATTAGCCGTTGCATTCAGATCATGCGTGCGTTGCCGTAGCAATAATGGGGCTCCTGTTGCGTTGTGGTGGTTGGTGGCTTTCTCTGCACAGAGAAGAGGGGGCCCACAGCACCGCCGGGCTCGACCCAGCTGTGTTGCCCTCTGGGGCTTGTTAAAAAAGCCTGTAGATAATTCCCATTTCAGAAACGAAGATCTTTTACCCCAGCCCCCTTTGAGATGGAGCCTCCCATCAGCAGCCACCACAGCCATTCATGGGGCATTGGAGCCACCACAAGGCTGCATGGCCACCTTTTGTGATGATAATGTCACCTTTCAGTAGTCAACTCAGCTGACCGGGGGCCTCTGTGTTTTCCTAGCACAAGCTGGTGTGTGTAAAGGCTTTTGGGTTCGCTCCAAGAGGGGAGCAGTTTGTGCCTGGGTCTTTTGCTGAAGAAGAATGTTTTTTGAGACCACATGACATGCCCTATCCCTGTCAGAGTAGGCTACCGTTGGCACTATTCAATGTCAATGTACTGTAGAGGGTAATGATTGAATCTGAGAGTTGGTTACCCAAAATACGTTATCACTTACCGAGGTTTGACCACACTTTGGTTGAGGCTGTGTGTGAACACACACACTCTTTGGCCCAGCACAGCTGTATCCATTGGATCCGTAACTATATCATTTGAGCTCATTGTGGACTCAAGGCCACCACCATCCCCCTATTGTGTTATTGACTTTACATTTGTTTATGTGTAACTCTGTGTTGTTGTTTTTGTCGCACTGCTTTGCTTTATCTTGGCCAGGTCGCAGTTGTAAATGAGAACTTGTTCTCAACTGGCCTACCTGGTTAAATAAAGGTTAAATAAAAAATATATATTTTAAAAGAATTGCCTTCGCTCGCACAACAAACCATCCAATACAAGGCAAATTGAGTAATTGAGTGAGGTAATGATGTTATGTTTCTCTCTCCTTCAGATCCTCCAACGTCCATACTCCTAGTTCCTCCAAGCTGTGGACTGGAGGAGAGTGCTGGTGCTGTCGTTTAAGCTCTGTTTATGTTTCTAAAAGTAGATGTTCGGAGAGCGTGTGAACACAACCAGATGCTCAAGGTTCACTGGGATATCTCATTTTGTAGGCAGCTAGCAACGGACCCTTTTCTTTTTCAATCTCGGGCCACACAGCCCAGCACAATGGTTAACAGCTGTGGGAGACTGCATGAAGAAGGAGCTAAAGCAATTCCATACCACATTCAGTGTTGACTTTCCTCATTAAAAAATGATGACATAAGTGTATGCTGTCCTTCCCCCCCTCTATTATGGGCCAACCATAGATGGTTCACCCAGTGTGGCAGAGAAAACGAAAGGGTAAGAGTGGTTGGTTGGTGTGGGTTATCTGATATGAGGTGCTAGTTAGCGTGGACACACTAACCTGAAGGGCTAGCGAGCGTATCGTCTGGGTTAGCATCTGCAGAGCACCCGCTGTCAGTGCTGCGCCTCCTGTTCCCCCTACCAAGGCGCTCTGGCCCTCTCTCCCATGGCCAGATGCACTCTTTATCAGTCCAAGGATATCAGCGAAAGCTGTGCTGTGTGTGTGTGTGTGTGTGTGTGTGTGTGTGTGTGTGTGTGTGTGTGTGTGTGTGTGTGTGTGTGTGTGTGTGTGTGTGTGTGTGTGTGTGTGTGTGTGTGTGTGCAACCCGCAGTATCAGCTGAACCTTGGGAAGCCATTAGGATGTGTGTGTGTGTGTCTGTGTGTGTGCTATATCACCTTCTTAATGAACTGCTTGTGTTTTGCTACTGTTTGTTTGTTGTTGTTTTGAGCATGTGTGTGTGTGTTACTTTAGAGTATCCCTGTCTAGAACTTTGAAAAGCCTTGATTATGTGTACCGTCGTGTGATTATGTGTACCGTGGTTTGATGATGTGTACCGTGGTTTGATTATGTGTACCGTGGTGTGATGATGTGTACCGTGGTTTGATGATGTGTACCGTGGTTTGATTATGTGTACCGTGGTGTGATGATGTGTACCGTGGTTTGATTATGTGTACCGTGGTTTGATGATGTGTACCGTGGTTTGATGATGTGTACCGTGGTTTGATGATGTGTACCGTGGTTTGATTATGTGTACCGTGGTTTGATTATGTGTACCGTGGTTTGATGATGTGTACCGTGGTTTGATTATGTGTACCGTGGTTTGATGATGTGTACCGTGGTTTGATGATGTGTACCGTGGTTTGATTATGTGTACCGTGGTTTGATTATGTGTACCGTGGTTTGATGATGTGTACCGTGGTTTGATGATGTGTACCGTGGTTTGATGATGTGTACCGTGGTTTGATGATGTGAACCGTGGTTTGATTATGTGTACATTGGTTTGATGATGTGAACCGTGGTTTGATTATGTGTACCGTGGTTTGCAAGTTGTCAATTATAAAGCCTAATAATTGACTCACCACTGAATAAAATGGAAATCGGTCATGACAATCTAAAGTCAGCACAAAACAAATATTTTTAGAGGCTTCCATGCCCCAAACATTTAGGTGGAAAGCAAAACCATCTGTCTTTCTCTCTTACTTTTAATTCAGTGAAGCTTGAGGACACGAGGTTGCATTCAACTCCCCTCACATGTCCACACACTGCATTCAATGGTCTACCAGACTGCATTAAGTTGGTAAAACAAAAACAAAAAGGACCACGGAGGGGGTATAAGACATGTTTGAACCCCACTCTTGAAGGGGTTTAAAAGGAAAGTAATGCCCCCCCTCCCAAAAGGAAAGTAATAACCCCCTGACCCCCACCCAAAGGAAAGTAATAACCCCCTGACCCCCCCACCCCAAAAGGAAAGTAATAACCCCCTGACCCCCCCCCCCCCCCCCTAAGGAAAGTAATAACCCCCTGACCCCCCCACCCCAAAAGGAAAGTAATAACCCCCTGACCCCCCCCCCCCCCTAAGGAAAGTAATAACCCCCTGACCCCCCCACCCCAAAAGGAAAGTAATAACCCCCTGACCCCCCCCACCCCAAAAGGAAAGTATTAACCCCCTGACCCCCCCACCCCAAAAGGAAAGTAATAACCCCCTTACCCCCCCACCCCAAAAGGAAAGTAATAACCCCCTGACCCCCCCCCCACCCCAAAAGGAAAGTAATGACCCCCTGACCCCCCCACCCCAAAAGGAAAGTAATAACCCCCTGACCCCCCCCACCCCAAAAGGAAAGTAATGACCCCCCACCCCAAAAGGAAAGTAATAACCCCCTGACCCCCCCCCCACCCCAAAAGGAAAGTAATGACCCACCCCACCTTCTTGGCTCTGTTTAGTCTGTAGGTGCCAGGACAATTAGTTCTGTTTATTACGAGGCCTGTCGGTAAATACACTAAATAGATTAGTGCCGCATTGACTGAGCTCCACCGAGGGGGGGGGCGTGGCCTCATCAGTGACATCAGCACAGCAACCTGCCCCTGGAAACAGAGAAGAGAGTGTGTGGGAAAAGGGGGGAGGAGTCAGAGAGAAAGAAAGAGAGGGAGAGAGGTAGAGAGTGAACACACTGTGTGTGTGACAGAGAGAGCAGTGTGTGTGTGTGTGACAGAGAAAGCAGTGTGTGTGTGTGAGAGAGAGAGAGAGAGAGAGAGAGCGAGAGAGAGAGAGAGAGAGAGAGAGAGAGAGAGAACAGCAGAGGGAGTACTGGACTGGACTGCCTGGATATCCTCTTCCATCTGGGAGCCATCTGTGTTCCTCTGGCTCTGGGCTCCTCCACACTGGGGCTCACATATGTGGGAACACAAACACATGCCTGACATATGAAGGAGTGGAGAGAGAGACAAAAAACAGAGAAAAGAGAAGGATAAGAAAGCAAAGTCACCACAGCTGAATTAGGACAAGAGCCGACTAATAGGGTGGAGGTAAAACCCTTTTTAGTTGTATTTCACATGTTCTCTGTTGCATGCTCAAGTGATCAGTCTTTTTTTAAATTGTGTGTGTATTTTATGTGGTTTGTCTAGCCTAATTCCTGGCTGTACAGATGGTGCATGATCCCCTCTGTAATCTTCTCCTCATCTCTTTATCCTTGTCTGTTGAGGGAAGACAGGGATGCATATGGCTAACAGTTAGCTTAACACTGGAAAACTGTTGCCTTTTGAGATCAATTCTGTCAACTCAGTATTGGAAATGAGTTTGTTGTGGCATTGGGTCTGGTTTTGAATTGGAACATTCACTGACACTGTAAATGTAGGACTACCTACTACTCGAACGTTGCTTCTTAGTTGCTTCTTCCATGTGGAAAAATCTTTTAAGGTTAACAAAATGGATGCTTATATTGAGGTGAGGCTCAAGTTACTATACCGAGTCAGTGAAGGTTAAAGAAGGATATTGCTATCTTTCATGTTTTCCTTATGTGTTAAAGTTTACCTGGCAACACATTGTTAAGAATAATATCCAGATTATGCTCTTATTGCTAACACTGTGTGCAAGCCTCACACTGTTCCATAGCGTACATACGTAGTATATTTCTTATAGTGTAGGGCAAGCTATATCTTTTACATGAAGAGCTCTGCTGTTTCAAAGGGTGATGCCTGGGCATGTTTTGAGGTGAGTGGACTCTTCTCATTGTATTTATGTTTGCTGGGGTGCAGGGGATGGAGAGACAGACAGACAGACAGACAGAGAGAGAGAGAGAGAGAGAGAGAGAGAGAGAACCTGGCTAGTCTCAGCCAAGTAGAGCAGGACTCCATGCCTGTCGGGAGAAAGGACTGGGCAGGCTGGAGACAGGGAGTCTCGGGTCTGGAGGCCGGCTGGACATTGTCATACTCCTGACAGCAGGAGCCGTGTGTGTGTGTGTGAGTGTGAGTGAGTGTGTGTGTGTGTGTGTTTGTAAGTGAGTGAGTGAGTGAGTGAGTGTGTGTGTGTGTGTGTGTGTGTGTGTGTGTGTGTGTGTGAGTGTGTGTGTGTGTGTGTGTGACAGAGAGAGATTCTGTTTACTGGTGATTTTTACTGTTTACTGGTGATTTTTTTTCAACAGTTTCAAAGTAGATTCATTTGTCAAAGTGGTTGATATCGGAGCAGCAGGTAGCCAAGAGCGTTGGACCAGTAACCGAAAGGTTGCTGATTCTAAACCCTGAACCAACTAGGTGAAAAATCTGATGTGCCCTTGAGCAAGGCACTAATTGCTCCTGTAAGTCACTCTGGATAAGAGAGTTTACTAAAATGTAAAAAAATATATATATATTATGATACAATGCAGTATTTATCTTTAAAAATCTACATACATTACATTCTCTTAGCTTGTTATCATTTTTATAATAATTTATCCATAGTTTATAATAGTGATGGGAGAACATTTCCAGCATTAGTTTACGCCAGTTATTAGTGATGAATTGCTGAGATGAATGAGATCAGACTTTCATGAAGTCATTGACACCATTAACCTTTGTCCACTCAGCTTAAATCCTTAGAATCACTGCTCAGAATGCTCCCTTTATCTGTCTTTCCCTCGCTCTCTCTCTCTCTCTCTCTCTCACACACACACACACACACACACACACACACACACACACACACACACACACACACACACACACACACACACACACACACACACACACACACACACACACACACACACATACACAAACACAAACACACGCAAGACCCGAGCAGCTGCTTCAATTGTTGCGGAGCAGGAAGCTCTTTATTAGTTCCAGTGACTAGGGCTGTGATATCTGGCCTGGGGGAGGAAGAGGGGAGAGGTGTGTGGGGGGGGATCTAATCATGTGATCAGAAGTGGTCCCAATCACAACCATTTGCTCTCTTAACAACTGTTTCTCGCATGTCGGCTGTGTCTGTGTGGTGTGTGTGTGTGTGTGTGTGTGTGTGTGTGTGTGTGTGTGTGTGTGTGTGTGTGTGTGTGTGTGTGTGTGTGTGTGTGTGTGTGTGTGTGTGTGTGTGTGTGTGTGTGTGTGTGCGTGCGTGCGTGTGTGTATTTGACTGCACGTGAACATGTGTGTGAATGCCCGATTGTAACTCCTCCCCCAACCGTCTTTCTTGTGAGGCAGGGGTCTGGTAGGGTTGGCTCAGGGTAATGTCTTGTGGCCCGGCCTAGTGACCCAGAACTGCATGCCTTTGTTCACTGTACTGGTTTGAATATACTGTATGTGTCTCCCGTCTTGGAGAGGGGATCTCTGGGGAGTTATGTTGCTAAATGGCTCGTTGGGCCCCTGAGAAATGGCCCTTAAGGCGTCTGCATGCTTCCCAGCGAAACAGTTCAGTCGAGTTCCTGCATATATTAGGACAACATTTTGGACTTTGTGATGTTTCTTTTCCGGTTGTTTGGGCACACAAAACAAAATTCTGGAGGCAATGCCAAAGTTCGGAGCCGAAATCTACGCCCCTTCGTCGGTGATTGGTCAACAGTAGGGATTCTTCAATAAAATATTTGTTCATTCAATGAGAGACAAATCGTTTTCATCAAAACGTCAAAATTAATGACAGATTTCTTGAATTATCTTAGATTCATTCTGACTATTTTGAGGAAGTGTATACAGGCTACGGTGTCTCAAGATGGACAAACAGTATTATTATTGTTTTTCAAGTAAAAGTCCTTTAAGGGAGTATGCGAGCACACTTGTTCAGTTCGGCTAGGCGCCAGCCGAACTTAGGCATGCTGACGCCTTTAGTGTCAGTGGTGATTGGTGAACCCTATAGTCAGTAGTGACAGTAGTGTGCAAGTGTATAAGAGAAAGTAGTGTGTGTGTGTGTGTCTGCGTGTGTGCTTCCAGCCTTGGAGGGAGTTTGTTTTCGAGGGAGACACGGTTTTGTCTCTGTTTTTATATTATGTGTATGTGTATATGTGTGTGTGTGAGTGAGAGGTTGATACCATAGGACTTGATAGTAAATGTCTTTAAGGAGATTGCATTTATTGGTGTGTTCCTTTCTATTTCCATACATGATCTCTATCAAAACCATAATCTCTATCAGAACAATGATCTCTATCAGAACAATGCACAGGGCCTACCCACAGACATCCAGAGGTACCCCCTCTCTCTCCCCCTCCCTCCTCTTTCTCTCTCTCCCTTCTCTCTCTCTCTTTCCCTCCTCTCGCACTCTCTCTTCCCCCTGCCTCTCTCCCAACCTCTTTACCTCATTCCCTAACTACCTCTCTCTCAATTCAATTTCAATTTGAGGGCTTCTCTCTCTCTCTCTCTCTCTCTCTCTCTCAGGTCAGCACGTGCCTACCCTGCCAGGTTTTTGTTTCACATTCCTCTCTGAGAGTGAGGGATGAGAGAGAGTGGGAAGGGGTGGCCAAGTATGTCATTAATAATGGAGAGCAAACAAACTCCCAGGGGCCTCGGCTGTCCGTTTGTCTATTTTCCTGTCCTAAACCGTGAGTTATGGCCCTGTGACTGACTGTACAGGGAAGGGAGACGCACCACGCGCTTTGAGCCCGGAGCGCCAGTAGTATGGAACATAGAAGACGAATAATACACTCCCCACACACCAAGACACACACCTAAATGCACACACACACACACACACACACACACACACACACACACACACACACACACACACACACACACACACACACACACACACACACACAATCTTATGCACACAAATGCACCGAAACATGCATACACACTGGACACACACACACATACACACACACACACTGGACACACACACACACACACACACACAATCTTATGCACAAAAATGCACCGAAACATGCATACACACACATCCCGAGCACTCATTTTTTACAGCTGGCCCTGCCCTTTGTTGTCCTTATCTGTTTCTCACAGAGCAGTAGGACTGACTAACCCACTGTTATCTGTCTCTCACAGAGCAGTAGGACTGACTAACCCACTGTTATCTGTCTCTCACAGAGCAGTAGGACTGACTAACCCACTGTTATCTGTCTCTCACAGAGCAGTAGGACTGACTAACCCACTGTTATCTGTCTCTCACAGAGCAGTAGGACTGACTAACCCACTGTTATCTGTCTCTCACAGAGCAGCAGGACTGACTAACCCACTGTTATCTGTCTCTCACAGAGCAGTAGGACTGACTAACCCACTGTTATCTGTCTCTCACAGAGCAGTAGGATTGACTAACCCACAGTTATCTGTCTCTCACAGAACAGTAGGACTGACTAACCCACTGTTATCTGTCTCTCACAGAGCAGTAGGACTGACTAACCCACTGTTATCTGTCTCTCACAGAGCATTAGGACTGACTAACCCACTGTTATCTGTCTCTCACAGAGCAGTAGGACTGACTAACCCACTGTTATCTGTCTCTCACAGAGCAGTAGGACTGACTAACCCACTGCCCAGCACCAGTGAATGAGTGCGTACATGGGCCTACTCTGGGGCACACCTGGGGCACACATGGCTGGCTGATGCTTATTGCAGAACTGTGTGTGGAAATAGTTCAATGTGTCCATGTGCCTTTTTATTCACTCCACCCTCAGTCCTTATAGGCGAAGGGGTTTATGTTGAAGTTGCAGAGAGAAGAGTAAGAAAATGCCTATAGACTACACTTCAATGCAGAATAATATGAAAATGCCTATAGACTACACTTCAATGCAGAATAATGTGAAAATGCCTATAGACTACGCTTCAATGTAGAATAATGTGAAAATGCCTAGACAACACTTCAATGTAGAATAATGTGAAAATGCCTATAGACTACACTTCAATGCAGAATAATGTGAAAATGCCTATAGACTACACTTCAATGTAGAATAATGTGAAAATGCCTATAGACTACACTTCAATGTAGAATAATGTGAAAATGCCTATAGACTACACATCAATGCAAGACAGTAGGTTAGAAGGCCAACATTTCACTGCAATGCTTTACACACATGCTCTCCATTCTCCTGGCTTGTTCCCAACCATTTAAGATGTTTTAAATGTTGAATCGTCTTCAGGGGGTTAAATCCCAACGTCTGCCACATGTGACTCTATTTATCACTTTTATTACTCGTATTTTGACATTTTCCCTCTGTCAAAGTGCAAGTATTCCACTGTCATAATCGGCGTTGTGAAAACCGAGCCGTTCTAATGCATTAAACATGGCCTGTGGCGTATTGAACATCTGGCTTTGAATGACCTCTTTGCCTTGGTAGAGCCATTCACAGTAAGCCTCCCTCTTCACACCTGGTCTCAAACGAGCCTGCCTTTCTAGTCTCTCTTGTTCCTAATGTCCCAGCGCTCGTATCCAGTTTTATGGCCAACACTGTGTCTGCTATAGTAGACTAGTGTCAAACGACACATGGTTTTGCCTTGGAGCTGCCTTGCCTTTCTCTCTGACTCTGTCCATGTCCGACATGATTTAAAAAATGAGTGCTGTCGAGACCGGCAGGTTAAGTGGACTGTCAAGCGGTTCGTAAAGAATAGGAACCGGTTTGTCTGACCCTTCCAATGACAGAAGAGCTCCCAGTACTCTCTGATTTATGACAGTGTCGAGGGCTCAGGCCGGAGTTGAAAGAGACATCAGGGTGGCGGGGACTCGGCTGATTGATGAGCAAGAATATCAGTTATTCACGGAGAGGTGAGAAGGGCTGTAGCCCTGTTCTACTGGGCAAAGGAAAGAGTGCTGCTGCTGGAGATGGTTGAAGGGTGGGAACTATGGGGATTATGTCACTATTCTATACCAAGTGTGTGATTTACATTTTTTTTGGACAAGCTTTTGTTTTGTGCAGGTGTGTTCAATGAATTTCTGATTTCCGACTGACCCTGGAACACCTGGAAGCCTACACTCCTCTCTCCACACACACACACACACACACAGAGACACACACACACTCCATCTGACCACTCAGTGATGCAGGTGTGTATTTTACTCTGGAATGGGCCATCAAATTACGATGGAGGCATCGTTTGCAGATGTGTGTGTGTGTCTGACACCGTTACAAACACGACCAAGATACCAACATATTAGAGGGCGTGTTGTATTATAAAGCAGTCCGTGGAGATTTACTTAAAAATGACCTTCGTTCAATCAAATCCGTTAACCAGGTTTCTGGGTCTATGCCTAAGCTGAGAACATCAGTCCTTCTGCAATGCAAGAATACAATGTACGTTATTTGGATTCCTGCATTCATCATACCCAACAACACTCGGTGGGACAGAATGACAACGAACTGCACAATATGAATGCAAACCTCCGTTGTCCCTGCGAAGAGTCACAGAAATTATTATCAGTTGGGATTGAATAGGGGCCAGGGGCTTCCTCCCAAATAGGACCCTATTTCCTGTATCGTGCACTACTTTTGAACATAACCCTAAGAGCTCTGGTCAACACTAGGCCATTATATAGGGAATAGGGTGTGTGGAGGGCCATTCAAACCCAGAGCGCTGACTTCATGTCCATGTGGATGCTGTTCCCTTCCCTTCGAGCCTTACAGCATTTACGAGTCGTCTCTCCCAATCACCCGTTTCTTCCCTGCTCTTTGAACTCAACTTTTTGCATGGGGCCACACTCCTTTAAAGCCATCGTCTGTCCGCCGTACATTCCTCTGTTTTCTGCTTCTCTCTGTTCTTGTCCTCTTTGACTCTCTCTCTGTCATTCAGTGCCAGTAAGTGCTATTCCATCCCTGCAGTCATTTTGTACAGGCTCCAGCCAGGACTGCCGTTTGTATTTTTGTAATTATAACTGAGTGACAAGGTTATAGACTGGATTTCTTTAGAGGGGAATTGAGGGCAAAGAAGAAGCCCTCTCTCTTTCTCCTCCTCTCTTCTCCCATCTCGCAGAGAAACGTGATGGACCCACATTGAAGACACATCTGTTACTTACACAGACAGACACACACACACACACACACACACACACACACACACACACATACACACAAAGGTACCCTGTTGACGTTGGGCCAGGGCCAGCTATGTAGTCTGCTGCTGGCTGGAGATGTAAGGCCAGCCAACACAAACACGCAGCCTGGCCGTTCGAGGCTTCATCCAAAATTACACCCTATTCCATATTTAGTGCACTACTGTTGACCAAGGCCCATAGGACTCTGGTCTAAAGTAGTAAACTATATAGGGAATAGGGTTCTATAGGGCTCTGGTCTAAAGTAGTGCACTATATAGGGAATAGGGTACTATTTGGGACGCTGCTGGCCGCTTGACAGTCTTGCCTTTTTGATGAAACCAAGTGAAAACAGCACTTCTCTCATCCTGTCCTTCCCTCTCTCTTTCTCTCCTTCTCTTTCTCTGTCTCTTTCTCTCCTTCCCTCTCTCTTTCTCTGTCTCTTTCTCTCCTTCCCTCTCTCTTTCTCTGTCTCTTTCTCTCCTTCCCTCTCTCTTTCTCTGTCTCTTTCTCTCATTCCCTCTCTCTTTATCTGTCTCTTTCTTTCCTTCCCTCTCTCTTTCTCTGTCTCTTTCTCTCCTTCCCTCTCTATTTATCTGTCTCTTTCTCTCCTTCCTTCTCTCTTTCTCTGTCTCTTTCTCTCCTTCCCTCTCTCTTTCTCTGTCTCTTTCTCTCCTTCCCTCTCTATTTCTCTGTCCCTTTCTCTCCTTCCCTCTCTCTCTCTCTCTCTCTCTCTCTCTCTCTCTCTCTCTCTCTCTCTCTCTCTCTCTCTCTCTCTCTATTTCTCTGTCCCTTTCTCTCCTTCCCTCTCTCTTTCTCTGCCTCTTTCTCTCCTTCCCTCTCCCTTCATGGCGCCTCTAACATGCAGACTCATTTATTTTCCCTGTTGTCGCTTGTCCAAAAGACTTTCCCAAATTGTCCCCTATTCCCTACATAGAGCACTAGACATGCCCAAATGACCCCACAAAGTACTATAGATAATATTTGAAGGTCGGTAGATGGTACATTTTATTTTAACAGCCCCTGATGATTGGACAATGTGGAGGTTACAATTAAATGTACCTTTGGCTGATTGGAGTTGTCATCGCCCAAGAGGCAAAAACTATAAATAAAGTTTTCAAATTAGCTGAAGGGAGCTAGCATCGTGTTCCTCATTGGAAAGGCGACACACACATACACACAGCCCTGATATAGTGGCTCTAAGCCTTTCTTTAGACAGTTGTCATGGGGAGAGTTGTCATGGGTTGTTGTCATAGGTTGTTGTCATGGGGAGAATTGCATGGGTTGTTGTCATATGGAGTTGTCATGGGTTGTTGTCTTGGGGAGAGTTGTCATGGGTTGTTGTCATAAGGAGAGTTGTCATGGGAGAGTTGTCATGGGGAGTTGTCATGGGGAGTTGTCATGGCAGAGTTGTCATGAAGAGTGGTCATGGGGAGTTGTCATGGTGGAGTTGTCATGGGGAGTTGTCATGGCAGAGTTGTCATGGTGGAGTTGTCATGAAGATATAGTGGCTCTAAGCCTTTCTTTAGACAGTTGTCATGGGAGAGTTGTCATAGGTTGTTGTCATGGGAAGAGTTGTCATGGGTTGTTGTCATATGGAGTTGTCATGGGTTGTTGTCATGGGGAGTTGTCATGGGGAGTTGTCATGGGGAGTGGTCATGGGAGAGTTGTCATGGTGGAGTTGTCATGAAGATATAGTGGCTCTAAGCCTTTCTTTAGACAGTTGTCATGGGAGAGTTGTCATAGGTTGTTGTCATGGGAAGAGTTGTCATGGGTTGTTGTCATATGGAGTTGTCATGGGTTGTTGTCATGGAGAGTTGTCATGGGGAGTTGTCATGAAGGAGTTGTCATGGGGGAGTTGTCATGGAAGAGTTGTCATGGAGGAGTTGTCATGGGGAGTTGTCATGGGAGAGTTGTCATGGAAGAGTTGTCATGGTGGAGTTGTCATGAAGAAGTTGTCATGGGAGAGTTGTCATGAAGGAGTTGTCATGAAGGAGTTGTCATGGAGGACTTGTCATGGAGGAGTTGTCTTGGTGGAGTTGTCATGAAGGAGTTGTCATGGGAGAGTTGTCATGGGAGAGTTGTCATGAAGGAGTTGTCATGGTGGAGTTGTCATGGTGGAGTTGTCATGGAGGAGTTGTCATGAAGGAGTTGTCATGAAGAGTGGTCATGGGGAGTTGTCATGGTGGAGTTGTCATGGGTTGTTGTCATGGGTTGTTGTCAAGGGAAGAGTTGTCATGGGAGAGTTGTCATGGGGAGTTGTCATGGAAGAGTTGTCATGGGGAGTTGTCATGGCAGAGTTGTCATGAAGAGTAGTCATGGGAAGTTGTCATGGTGGAGTTGTCATGGGAGAGTTGTCATGAAGAGTTGTCATGGAGGAGTTGTCATGGGGAGTTGTCATGGGGAGTTGTCATGGGGAGTTGTCATGGGGGAGTTGTCATGGAAGAGTTGTCATGGAGGAGTTGTCATGGGGAGTTGTCATGGGAGAGTTGTCATGGAAGAGTTGTCATGGTGGAGTTGTCATGAAGAAGTTGTCATGGGAGAGTTGTCATGAAGGAGTTGTCATGAAGGAGTTGTCATGGAGGAGTTGTCATGGAGGAGTTGTCATGGAAGAGTTGTCATGGAAGAGTTGTCTTGGTGGAGTTGTCATGAAGGAGTTGTCATGGGAGAGTTGTCATGGGAGAGTTGTCATGAAGGAGTTGTCATGGTGGAGTTGTCATGGTGGAGTTGTCATGGAAGAGTTGTCATGGAGGAGTTGTCATGAAGGAGTTGTCATGAAGGAGTTGTCATGGTGGAGTTGTCATGGGGAGTTGTCATGGTGGAGTTGTCATGAATACTTGTCATGAAGACTTGACATGGAGGAGTTGTCATGAAGGAGTTGTCATGGGAGAGTTGTCACGAAGGAGTTGTCATGGTGGAGTTGTCATGAAGGAGTTGTCATGGTGGAGTTGTCATGGAAGAGTTGTCATGGAGGAGTTGTCATGAAGGAGTTGTCATGGAAGAGTTGTCATGGAAGAGTTGTCATGAAGACTTGTCATGGAGGAGTTGTAATAGAGGAGTTGTCATGAAGACTTGTCATGGAGGAGTTGTCATGAAGACTTGTCATGAAGAGTTGTCATGGAGGAGTTGTCATTAAGACTTGTCATGAAGAGTTGTCATGGAGGAGTTGTCATGAAGACTTGTCATGGAGGAGTTGTCATGGAGGAGTTGTCATGAAGACTTGTCATGAAGAGTTGTCATGAAGAGTTGTCATGGGTGAGTTGTCATGGAGGAGTTGTCATGGAGGAGTTGTCATGGAGGAGTTGTCATGGTGGAGTTGTCATGGAAGAGTTGTCATGAGGAGTTGTCATGGAGGAGTTGTCATGGAGGAGTTGTCATGAAGACTTGTCATGAAGAGTTGTCATGAAGAGTTGTCATGAAGACATGTCATGAAGAGTTGTCATGAGGAGTTGTCATGGAGGAGTTGTCATGGAGGAGTTGTCATGAAGACTTGTCATGAAGACTTGTCATGAAGACTTGTCATGGAGAGTTGTCATGAAGAGTTGTCATGGAGGAGTTGTCATGGAGGAGTTGTCATGGAGGAGTTGTCATGAAGACTTGTCATGGAAGAGTTGTCATGGAGGAGTTGTCATGAAGACTTGTCATGGAGGAGTTGTCATGGAGGAGTTGTCATGAAGACTTGTCATGAAGAGTTGTCATGGAGGAGTTGTCATGGGAGAGTTGTCATGAAGAGTTGCATGGGAGAGTTGTCATGAAGACTTGTCATGAAGACTTGTCATGGAGGAGTTGTCATGGATGAGTTGTCATGAAGACTTGTCATGAAGACTTGTCATGGAGGAGTTGTCATGGAGGAGTTGTCATGGGGAGTTGTCATGGGAGAGTTGTCATGAAGAGTTGCATGGGAGAGTTGTCATGAAGACTTGTCATGAAGACTTGTCATGGAGGAGTTGTCATGGATGAGTTGTCATGAAGACTTGTCATGAAGACTTGTCATGGAGGAGTTGTCATGGAGGAGTTGTCATGGGGAGTTGTCATGGGAGAGTTGTCATGAAGAGTTGCATGGGAGAGTTGTAATAGAGGAGTTGTCTTGAAGACTTGTCATGGAGGAGTTGTCATGGGATAGTTGTCATGGAGGAGTTGTCATGAAGACTTGTCATGATGAGTTGTCATGGAGGACTTGTCATGGGGAGTTGTCATGGAGGAGTTGTCACGGTGGAGTTGTCATGAAGAGTTGTCATGGAGGAGTTGTTATAAAGGAGTTGTCATGGTGGAGTTGTTATGAAGGAGTTGTCATGGAAGAGTTGTCATGGTGGAGTTGTCATGAAGACTTGTCATGAAGAGTTGTCATGAAGAGTTGTCATGAAGACATGTCATGAAGAGTTGTCATGAGGAGTTGTCATGGAGGAGTTGTCATGGAGGAGTTGTCATGAAGACTTGTCATGAAGACTTGTCATGAAGACTTGTCATGGAGAGTTGTCATGAAGAGTTGTCATGGAGGAGTTGTCATGGAGGAGTTGTCATGGAGGAGTTGTCATGAAGACTTGTCATGGAGGAGTTGTCATGGAGGAGTTGTCATGAAGACTTGTCATGGAGGAGTTGTCATGGAGGAGTTGTCATGAAGACTTGTCATGAAGAGTTGTCATGGAGGAGTTGTCATGGGAGAGTTGTCATGAAGAGTTGCATGGGAGAGTTGTCATGAAGACTTGTCATGAAGACTTGTCATGGAGGAGTTGTCATGGATGAGTTGTCATGAAGACTTGTCATGAAGACTTGTCATGGAGGAGTTGTCATGGAGGAGTTGTCATGGGGAGTTGTCATGGGAGAGTTGTCATGAAGAGTTGCATGGGAGAGTTGTCATGAAGACTTGTCATGAAGACTTGTCATGGAGGAGTTGTCATGGATGAGTTGTCATGAAGACTTGTCATGAAGACTTGTCATGGAGGAGTTGTCATGGAGGAGTTGTCATGGGGAGTTGTCATGGGAGAGTTGTCATGAAGAGTTGCATGGGAGAGTTGTAATAGAGGAGTTGTCTTGAAGACTTGTCATGGAGGAGTTGTCATGGGATAGTTGTCATGGAGGAGTTGTCATGAAGACTTGTCATGATGAGTTGTCATGGAGGACTTGTCATGGGGAGTTGTCATGGAGGAGTTGTCACGGTGGAGTTGTCATGAAGAGTTGTCATGGAGGAGTTGTTATAAAGGAGTTGTCATGGTGGAGTTGTTATGAAGGAGTTGTCATGGAAGAGTTGTCATGGTGGAGTTGTTATGAAGGAGTTGTCATGAAGGAGTTGTCATGGAGGAGTTGTTATGAAGGAGTTGTCATGGAGGAGTTGTTATGGGGAGTTGTCATGGGGAGTTGTTATGGAGGAGTTGTCATGAAGAGTTGTCATGGAGGAGTTGTTATGATGGAGTTGTCATGGTGGAGTTGTCATGAAGGAGTTGTCATGGTGGAGTTGTCATGAAGGAGTTGTCATGGGAAGTTGTCATGGTGGAGTTGACATGGGGAGTTGTCATGGAAGAGTTGTCATGAAGGAGTTGTAATGGGGAGTTGTCATGGAAGAGTTGTCATGGAGGAGTTGTCATGGGGAGTTGTCATGGAGGAGTTGTCATGGAGGAGTTGTCATGGGGAGTTGTCATGGAGGAGTTGTCATGAAGGAGTTGTCATGAAGAGTTGTCTTGGAGGAGTTGTAATGGGGAGTTGTCATGGAGGAGTTGTCATGGAGGAGTTGTCATGGGGAGTTGTCATGGGGAGTTGTCATGGAGGAGTTGTCATGGAGGAGTTGTCATGGAGGAGTTGTCATGGCAGAGTTGTCATGAAGAGTAGTCATGGGAAGTTGTCATGGTGGAGTTGTCATGGGAGAGTTGTCATGAAGAGTTGTCATGGAGGAGTTGTCATGGAGGAGTTGTCATGGGGAGTTGTCATGGAGGAGTTGTCATGGAGGAGTTGTCATGGAGGAGTTGTCATGGGGAGTTGTCATGGGGAGTTGTCATGGGAGAGTTGTCATGAAGGAGTTGTCATGAAGAGTTGTCATGGGGAGTTGTCATGGGAGAGTTGTCATGGAAGAGTTGTCATGGAAGAGTTGTCATGGAGGAGTTGTCATGGGGAGTTGTCATGGTGAGTTGTCATGGAGGAGTTGTCATGAAGACTTGTCATGAAGAGTTGTCATGGGAGAGTTGTTATGAAGGAGTTGT